>NC_069510.1:19514341-19579341 GCF_027579735.1 Bombina bombina | reverse complement strand
TTCCTGTTCCAAGGTGTAGATTCCGGTAAGATCGTTTTATTTTACTTTCATCATGGATGTATTGTAATTACAACTGTTTATCCAAGCGGGGCTACAACCTTTTTGGGGATAACTTTAACATAGGGTCTCAGTGAGGCTACTTTTTGTATCTAGGGATCAAGGGTTAATATCTCCTGAGGGGGGTTATTGAACAGGGGGGTTTATAATCATGTTTGTTATGTGATTTTGTCTGCCACTGTGTAGTGTTGTTTCAGCTCATGGCTATTTTGGAACATAACGGCCTATGTCTAGTGACGCAGCCTTGGAGAAAAGAACACAGAGGCGCCCAATGGCCTAATACCATATACTCAGAGTGGATACAGGTAAGCAAAAATGGATACTCATAAACGGACCGCACCCGAGGGTGCAAGCAGTCAGACTGGAACCTCACAGTTACCGAGCTAACTGGATATGAACAACCAGAAGTCCAGAGGGGAGTCCCTACTTTTAGATTCCAAGATGTTCCTATATAAAAGGAGACAGAACCAACATAACCCAGCACAGTTTGATACAAGGATGTGTGTATTAAGGGAATAAACACACATGTTCCAAAGCACCTCCAGGTGCAATCAAAGGAGGCTGGAACTTCTCAGCCGCCCAGTTGACTGATTCCAAGGGCTCAGCAGGTCACAAAATGTTCAGGGATGATAGGTATAACCAGATAAAACAGCAGCAAGTGTATAGATAAAAAAATATATATTTTATTAAAAAGTGATGCGTTTCTCAGCCACTGCAGGGCTGTTTCCTAAGGCTATTTTTTACGGTCAGGTTCCCTTTTGCATGGACTGCACGGTTTACCTTGTGACTCCATTTCTGCATTTCTGTCCGTGTGGCGACGGAGATATCCTGGTCTGCTGGTGTGTAATTCTCTGGAGGTGGTGAGTGCCCCAGCCACTAGGGGTGTAGGGTGCCGTTTAGATTTTTCTTATTGGTCCATGTTTTATTCAGTGTCCCAGTTATGGAGGATTCTGATTTTCTGGAGACGGATGTCTCTGATTCAGACTCTACTTCTTGCGAAGAATATGAATGGGCCCGGGTGATACATGTCTATCAGTTATGTCCCAAATGCCATTTTAGACTGCTCTGTTCCTCGGGATTGGGGAATCAGGTGCCCACTGAGCCATCCGCCTCTGGGGATTCTATTTCCCACGAGACAAGTTCCCTACCACCAACTCTTACTACGCATGCAGGTAACCCAAACACTACTTATCCTTCTATGGAGTGTGGCCTGTTCCCACCGGGGGTTACGACTCAGTTCCGCTTGACTGTATCCTTGGCGCTGGCGCATCTGCACCTCACCTCCTGAGAGTGTGCTTACAATATTGTCCGTGTTCCGTTAACTGGGGCTCATCAGGCGTGGGATCGCCTGGTCCAGTTCAGCCCTCCGGGGGAGCGACTGCCCCTGAGGCCTCAGGTGGTCAACCTTCGGGGCCGGTGTTTTCTTTTGTCCTGGTGGAGGTATGTTGCGCCTTTCGTTATAGACTGGCATGCCTTCCTGTTCTGCTAAGGCACTTTTTGGTGCTGCTGGATCCCACTCCTAATGGGTCTGGGGATTCTCAGTCTTAATCTTCGACTGGCTTGCATGCTTAGACATAAGGGGATGAAGTAATATTCTTATAGTCTTTGTTATTTGTGTATCCTGTTCCAGTTCTGAGCTTGGAAGTCTCAGACCCCCGTTGGGATGGTCCGGCGGGGCTGTCCATTCTTCCTGGGCGATAACCTACGGGTTGCCTTATCTTTTATCTTCATCCAGTGAGGATGATTTTTATTTAGTCTAAAGCTCAGGTTGTGGTGTGATGTTTCCTTCGGGAACTTTCTTCTCTGGAATACTGGCGTTTTTGTGGTTGCACTGTTTGCAAAAGTCTGACTGTTCTTTATCCCTCCATCTCGGGGCCTTGACAGTGCTGGGGCCCTTGGTTTCAGGCTGGTCCTGACTGGGTACAAATCCTTCTGTCTTTGGGACCTAGTTCAGACATGTGGCGTCTTTTTATGTCTGGTTGATCACAATATGATTTGTGTTGTTTTCTTGTTTTATTTTACAAGCTTCAACTAGCATCCTGAGAGAACTAGAGGGTCCGTGGTTGCTTAGGGGCATGGGGGATTGATTCAGTCCTCATTCGCCTTTCAATCTAGTGGGCCGGGACTCCATTGAGATCCGCGGCGACATGCATAGTCGTTTCCGATTTTCCGGGAACTAGAGTGTTCCTTCCTGTTGTGGGTTGGAGGCTTGGAGAATTTAGGTATTTCATACCGCCGTTCTTACGGTTTTGCCTTTCATGGTCTCTTTGGAAGTGTCCTTTTAGGACTTGTTCCTTTTGGAGGTTCTCTTCCTTTGGGTCGAGACTTTCTGGACTTCGTCTGGTTTTTCTGGCGGCTATGACTGCTTCATTAGGAAGTGAAGGCCGTGAGGCTCTGTCTTCCTTCAGGAGTTAGTTGTCTCCATATCAGGGGTGATAGTAGGTGTTGTCTCTTTTTCCAAACTTTTTGCTTAGGGGATGTTTTTCTGCATGGATTTGGTATGCTTTGCATTCTTCTCCCTTTGGTGTGGTCCTCTGGAACGTTAATCTGAAAGGATTATGGAGACTAGCCTTTCTTCTACTCTCTTTCGGGTGTTCTCATTCTCATTTCCCTTAGTGTTGCCCTTGGGGCCTTTAGGCTCTAGAGAAATTGTGTGACTTTGCCACAGCCTAGCACATTGTTTGGGGGGGGGGTTGACCTCCCGCTTAGGGTGTTCTCTTTTCTTTGGGCTGGGAATTATTAGTGAGTCCTGTACCCGTTATCCGGGTTTCCTGGTTCTTATCCCCTGTGAGGTCTGATTGCTTCAGACGGGGTATCTTGTGTTCCCTGGGGGTGTCGTTCATTCTAGGATGATTCTGGGTTTCGGGTCCAGGGTTCTTGTCTTGGATCCTTCTTGGATGTCTGGAGACTTATGATCCTGTGGACTGGTTCGGGATGACCCAGTTTTTTCAGGGACCCTATGTTGCGATATAGGGACTAGCTCATTGGGCTTGCAAGCAGGAAGACCAGAGTTCACATCTACCTTTGGGTACTGATTATCAACTTTAAGGCCTGACTTGTCCTTCGGACGGAGTGTGCTCCTCTTCATGGGGAGTTTTTTCTCTGTTGGGTCAACAGTGGTGCCTGGATGATTTTTTCATTTGGTCCATGTTTTGATCATACTATGGCTTCATGTCTTGTGAACATGTACACTGTTCTTATCTGTGCCCTTCCCTTTTGAGGGGTTCCTTGCACTGGAGGGTCTTTGTCCTGCCCTGTGTGTAGGAGGTTGGATCAGGTGGCTTATCTCTGTAAGGGGCAGCATCTGCTGCTCTGTGGGCTCTGTTCCACCTGTTGGAATTTGATCTCTCTATGTAGAGACTGTCTAAGAGAGCTGTAACAGGACATCCTACGGATCTATTGCACTTTTCTCTATTCCAGGTCCCAGGGGGTTCTCCTTGGGAGTGCCTTATTTTGGAGGAGCAGATTGGTTTTACACCCGAGCTCTGTCTCCATTCCCTGGGGGCTTGTGGTTGGGGTCTTTCTGTCCCCCCTGTCTATCAGACATGTCTGTCGCTTGGGCTGGTCCGGTGTTGGAGCAGGATCTGTGATCTGTTGCTCTGCTAAATTCGTCCTCGGAGCATTCGCGGTATGGTAAGCCTCTTGAGGTTTCTCCTTTCTCCATGTTCAGGATTTATGGGAAGGACTGGCGGCTCTTAGACAGCCTGCAACGTTATCCGCTAGTTAGTGGATACTTAGCAATTCGAAGGATCCTATCTTCAGCTGTTTTCGTCAGACCTATCTGACCTATCTGAGCTTGCTCCACAAGGTTTCGTTTCTGAATATTTTGGTATTCTTTGCTACCTTTTTGCGACTTGGGGACCTTCGTCTTCAGTTGCTTTTTAGAGTGCGGTTGCACTGTGTTGGGGGAAGATCCTCTCTGTTTCAGACTCCCACCCTTATCCCGTGGTTTCTGTTTTTCTGGGGTCTGGGCGTTGCCTCCCCTTGTTTCTATGAGACTGGTGGGTCTCTGTTGGTCAGGCGTTCCTTATGCTAGCTGGACAGCTAGCTCAGCATTCTAATGCACTGTGGCTACTCTGCACTGTAGCAAACCGAGGGTTGCAAGTCGATCCACGACGAGGTCTACTCAGCCTTCCTCCTTTCGAGGTTGATATGATGAGCAGTGCCTTGAGTCCCGTAAGGGGGATTAGCCGCGCTTTACAAGTACATTCATGTTTTCTCCATGTCTTTCCTTCTCTGTGGAAGATTACTGTAGTTTGTTCCCTTTAGTAAGGGACGTGTTGTTTGGAGACCGACTGCTGGGCGATGGTGTCTCTTGGAGGCTGTTGACTCAGTCGAGTCTAGTTCCTGCAGTCTCTAGCAAGGCTTGTGGACTATCTGCGGGTCAGTGTCCTTGGGTCTTTTCCTCTTTTTCAAAGTTGTTCTCGGCTTCAGACGAAGCAGGATTTTGTTGGGTTGGGGTTTTCAGGCCTTGTGCCCTCAGAATGGGCCGCCTCTTGTACCTTCCCATTTTTACATTCAGAGTCCTCTATAGCTTGGGTATTGTTTTCCCAAAAGTAATGAATGCAGTTGTGGACTTTCCATTTATGAAGAAAAACATAAATTATGCTTACCTGATCAATTTCTTTTCTTCAGATGGAAAGAGTCCACAGCTCCCCGCTCGTGTTTTTATGCGGGGCAGCTGTAATTATTGTTCTGCTGGCACATCTTTACCCTGATATTTCTTCTACTGTTCCTTGTTCCTCGGCAGAATGACTGGGGGATGAGGGGAGTGGCCAGGTTCTGGATTCCCAAAAGTAATGAATGCAGCTGTGGACTCTTTCCATCTGAAGAAAAGAAAATGATCAGGTAAGCATAATTTATGTTTTTTAACATTTTGTAAAAACCAGAAATGGTATGTAATTGGGACACACACACAATTTATCCTCGCCTTTGTGGCCAAAAATCCTAGCATATATATATATATATATATATATATATATATATATATATATATATATATATATATATATATATATATATATATATATATATATATATAAATAAAATGTGAGAAAACCATAATTCTCTCTTCTTTTTTGCATTCTTGCAAATTGAATCCCAATTCAATTGTCATAGTCTTAAAGGGACAGTCCACACCATCATTTTTATTGTTTTAAAAGATAGATAATCCCTTTATTACCCATTCCCTAGTTTTGCATAACCAACACAGTTATATAAATAAACAAACTGCCCCCTTATTTCAGTTCTTTTGACAGACATGCATTATAGCCAATCAGTGCCGGCTCATATGAACTCCACGTGTGTGAGCACAATATTATCTATATGACACACATAAACTAACACCCTTTAGTGGTGAAAATCTGTCAAAATGCCCTGAGAGAAGAGGCGGCCTTCAAGGTCTTAGAAATTAGCATATGCACCTCCTAGGTTTAGCTTTCAACTAATACCAAGAGAACAAAGCAAAATTTATGATAAAAGTAAATTGGAAAATTGTTTAAAATGACATGCCCTTTCTGAATCATAAAAGTTTACTTTGGACTAGACTGTCCTTTTAATGTAAATACTAAATAAATGCTTGATAGAATGATGCATCAAAGAAAAGATTAGTCTGAAAATAACATCTAGATGTAATTTTTAAAATTTCATTAGCTGTTTAAATAGTAACAAAATAAGTGTAAAGTTTTAGTGTCTATAAAACAATGGGAGGTGCCATGTTGTAACTTAGGTTACCTCCTCTGCTGTGGCCAATTAGGGACAGTTATAAATAGGTCACTAGAGTGTGCAGCCAATAACTGTGTGGTATATAACAGTGTTCTGCACTTCCATTTCTAACAAGAACTGAAATGCTCACATTTTCATAATTGAATTACAGGAAAAGGGGACAAAATAAATAATGAAAATATATTACAGTTATTCTTATATATCCGATTTATCATTTTATATTACCATCTCAAAGTGTTTAATGTCCCTTTTGAAGAGACATAAAAGTGAATAAAAAAGAAAATTATGTAATGTTAGAACATTTTGTTATTACACTATTACTGGCATATAACTTTTTTTGTTTAACCCTTGCAAATGGATTAAACACATAGTTACAGTCAGCTCCAGAGCAACAGCGCAGTACTGGAAGCTAGATCAACACATATGGTGAGCCAATGACAAGAAACATGTGTATAGCAACCAATCACTAGCTAGCTCCAAGTAGTGCATTGCTGCTCCTATGCCTACCTAGATATGCTTTTCAACAAAGGATTTTTAAAATTGGATGTTCTATCTGAACCATGAAAGTTTAATTTTGATTTTCACGTCCCTTTAATTTATATTTGCAGTTATCCCTTTCCTTTTTCATTGTGTGTCAATATATATTTTATATTTATTGCAATAACCAATTAATATTCTAATGTTATTGCATTTGTAGAAAAAAAAATATTGATCACTATCTTAACATAACATTAATCAGACTAGGATCTGCAATGCTTGCGGCATCTAAGCTTAAACTGTAAGCAATGATCAGTAATGCAATAGTTATGATTTATTGTGTATTTTCTGTTTTTTTAATGTCTCTAATTTACTGAGTAAAGTGTAGAAAATAACTTTGCTGTGTGCCTAAAAAAATAATAATAGTGTTATAAAGAAATATACACAGTAACTATACAGCATAGAAGAAAGAAATAATAATATTGTTATAAAGAAATATACACAGTAACTATACAGCATAGAAAAAATAATAATATTGTTATAAAGAAATATACACAGTAACTATACAGCATAGAAAAAATAATAATATTGTTATAAAGAAATATACACAGTAACTATACAGCATAGAAAAATAATAATATTGTTATAAAGAAATATACACAGTTACTATACAGCATAGAAGAAAGAAATAATAATATTGTTATAAAGAAATATACACAGTAACTATACAGCATAGTAGAAAGAAATAATAATATTGTTATAAAGAAATATACACAGTAACTATACAGAATAGAAGAAAGAAATAATAATATTGTTATAAAGAAATATACACAGTAACTATACAGCATAGAAGAAAGAAATAATATTGTTATAAAGAAATATACACAGTAACTATACAGCATAGAAGAAAGAAATAATAATATTGTTATAAAGAAATGTACACAGTAACTATACAGCATAGAAGAAAGAAATAATAATATTGTTATAAAGAAATATACACCGTAACTATACAGCATAGAAGAAAGAAATAATAATATTGTTATAAAGAAATATACACAGTAACTATACAGCATAGAAGAAAGAAATAATATTGTTATAAAGAAATATACACAGTAACTATACAGCATAGAAGAAAGAAATAATAATATTGTTATAAAGAAATATACACAGTAACTATACAGCATAGAAGAAAGAAATAATATTGTTATAAAGAAATATACACAGTAACTATACAGCATAGAAGAAAGAAATAATAATATTGTTATAAAGAAATATACACAGTAACTATACAGCATGGAAGAAAGAGATAATAATATTGTTATAAAGAAATATACACAGTAACTATACAGCATAGAAGAAAGAAATAATATTGTTATAAAGAAATATACACAGTAACTATACAGCATAGAAGAAAGAAATAATATTGTTATAAATAAATATACACAGTAACTATACAGCATAGAAGAAAGAAATAATAATATTGTTATAAAGAAATATACACAGGAACTATACAGCATAGAAGAAAGAAATAATAATACTTTTATAAAGAAATATACACAGTAACTATACAGCATAGAAGAAAGAAATAATATTGTTATAAAGAAATATACACAGTAACTATACAGCATAGAAGAAAGAAATAATATTGTTATAAAGAAATATACACAGTAACTATACAGCATAGAAGAAATAAATAATAATATTGTTATAAAGAAATATACACAGTAACTATACAGCATAGAAAAAATAAAAAATAATAGTGTTATAAAGAAATATACACAGTAACTATACAACATATAAAAAACAGCAGAGCAACAGTATTAAACTGAGTGACACACAGATACTCTCACTAGAATAAAGCTGTCTAGTATGGCTGTAATAATCACTTTTCTAGTCTAATTAAACATTATTTTTGTGTCTCTTTTCTACTCTTAAAATACAAAATGTACAAATCTTAAGACACACAATTTGAAACAAACCCATAACTATTTTTTTTATTTTTTTTAAATAATTTTTATTGAGGTTCTCATATAGGCATACAGATAATTATCATTAGCAAGGTAGAAATCATATCACAACATTTTACAATATATATCCAAAATAAACACTTTAGAACTGCAACTGTTCCATTAGTACCATGAGCATTTAGTGCAGGAACATATCAATTATCCTAATATATGTTTACAATCAATTCTGATGCTGAAGACAAATGTTTAAACATTCAAAAAAATGAACCTCATATTTTCACGTTTTTCTTGGAAATAATTCCCTTAACGAGCATTTGAGACCTCTTGGGCCTAATTCTTTATATGGACATAGCATAGGGAAATGCAAAAACAAAGTAAACAACAATGAAAACTAAAAACTGAACATAAACACAAACAACCTGTTAATTTGGGGAGGATAAAGAAACATCACATGGATATTACAATTTCTGAGTGACTCAACAGGTTGTTGACTTAATGAATATAAGTAATATCATACCAAAACTGTGTGAAAGAGTACTTTCCCGCATTGAAAAGGAGAATAACGATAAGCCACTTATAATGGGGGAAAATAAATAATTAAAGGGACAGTCTACACCAGAATTTTTATTGTTTTAAAAGATAGATAATCCCTTTATTACCCATTTCCCAGTTTTGCATAACCAACACAGTTATAATAATATACTTTTAACCTCTGTGATTATCTTGTATCTAAGCCTCTGCAAACTGCCCCTTTTTCAGTTCTTTTGACAGACTTGCAGTCTAGCCAATCAGTGCCTGCTCCCAGATTACTTCACGTGCACGAGCACAGTGTTATCTATATGAAATATGTGAACTAACACCCTCTAGTGGTGAAAAACTGTTAAAATGCAATCTGAAAGAGATGGGCTTCAAGGTCTAAGAAATTAGCATATGAACCTCCTAGGTTAAGCTTTCAACTAAGAATACCAAGAGAACAAAGCAAAATTGGTGATAAAAGTAAATTGGAAAATTGTTTAAAATTACATGCTCTATCTGAATCATGAAAGTTTATTTTGGCCTAGACTGTCCCTTTAAGTAGAAGTAGAAGTACCATGTGGTTTAGAGTGTATAAACATTGATTCCTTGTTAGAAAATGCACATGATTTTAATATGAAACAAGGACATGAGGTTCTGACTTCAATACATGAAAAAATA
Organism: Bombina bombina; assembly: GCF_027579735.1. Taxonomy (NCBI): domain Eukaryota; kingdom Metazoa; phylum Chordata; class Amphibia; order Anura; family Bombinatoridae; genus Bombina; species Bombina bombina. The sequence continues at coordinate 19,569,922 of NC_069510.1, read as the reverse complement.
TGTAAGTTATAAAGTGAAATATGATTACATTAGCGGTGTTTATTTAGGGAAACCGCATTCAAACACTTCGGGCATAATTACGGATGCCAGAGTGTATTGGTGGGGGGAGGAGGGAGCTATATAAAAAAGGAAATTATTGTGGGAGTAGCAAAAATATTAAGCTAGACACCATGGTCACATAGTTGACATATATTGGTATGGGGGGATTGCCAACTAAATATGGTCCAAACATTGTACTTAGCTGTATCAGCTATGGCTAAACACTTATATGTCAGAATCCAAATAACAGAAACTTCATTTTACTCTATTGCTTGGGATGAGGGCTATCGGTTGCCTCTATGGGGAAGTTAACATAGAAATACTTTAGGGGTGTAGGTCGTATGTGGGATACATTTTCCTCGAATGAATCAATAAGCTATAATGGAGAGATGTAGACAATACAATATAGAGGCTTCACTGCTACTTACAGGCAATAAGATTCAGTCCTAGGGGCACGGGCCCTATGCCCCAGAACAGAATGTGTACAGATAAGTGCTATTGGTTAGTAACTGTACTAATAAGTATATTAGAGAGAACCAGCTAATTGCCATAGAGTCTTTGGAATATAAATTGTCCCCGTGGGGGATTACATATAGTAAATATGGATAGCCTTAGCTCTACCCTAGTCCTATTTTAGTCATCAAATTAATTGCGCTTTTCACACATCAATAGATGCTATAATGGCAAAAGCTGGGATATAAGGAGTAGAAATCCTGTGGGTACATCTATAACATGAACAGTAAGCAAAACACAGTATGTGTTAACAAATACCATCCTGTCCAAACTATTGAGTACCATGGAACAACAAGCTATCTCCACAAGCAAACCAGCATAAATAAATGTTGTCCATGTAAAATATTTTGATTTCTATACAGCATCATCATGTGGGTTCGGTTTAATATTTACATAGTACTATAAACTGAATCTCATAGCATAAATATTAAACATTTGAAGCTCAGGGAGATCATCAAAAAAATGTAAATGGAAAGTTTTCATCCCAACTAATGAACAAAAGTTAATGTTCAGCACATCAGAGAGGAGAAAACAAAAGTAACTAAACCATATGGGTGAAACAGGGTTACAAACACTAGTAATAATATAGAATTGCTTGACCACATCAAGGTAACAATAAGGCAGTTTTATACAACTAATGCAGGCTGTCCGTTTTTGCACATACTTCCTCTGTCAATTTTTAATTTAGGCGAAAGGTATGACTGTGACACAATTCGCCAACATAGCAAACCGTCTACCCCACACCAGACCGAGAGGCTGGACACAGTCCTTGGGCGACTCCACTAGAACTCTAGACTGTTGCTGAAGGGCTGCACTGGCCAAGGCAATCAGGTAATGAGAAAAGTTCAATCGTCTCTGGATCACCGGCGACCGGGTCCCAAAGAACTCCACACATTTGTGGCGCACATATTCCAGGTCCTTCCAGCCATGAATCAATAGCGCGGCCTGTGTCATGTACCATAGAGAAGTGTCGGCAGATTAACTGATAGACAGCAGCCATGCGTGAGACTCTCGCCCAAAGCCATCCTTTAATGCGGTGGAGAGTATCTGTCAGCTGTACCTCTTCTAAGCCCCCACAGAGCGCATCTAGTTGTAGGTCCTGTAATGTAGAAATGGAGCCCAGTTCTCTACCAGTATCTCGCCCTTCAATCTCCTTCTTACCATAGTGCGATGAGAGATATCCTGGTGTTAGGATTAAAGATGGCGACTGCCGTGGGCCAATTGTATTTGCCGCGCACCTATCCTCGCAAGCAGTTAGAACAACCAAATCAGTAGTGTGAACAATAAGAGGTCTAAAAGCCTCAGCCACTGCCTCCAAAAGAACTTCATTGTGCCGGTCTAGTAAATCCTTTAGCTGAATTAGAAGGAGCGCTGCCATGTTTTTATATACTCGTTATCTCCATGGAAGGTAGAGAGCAAGGATTGAAAAAATCAAGATGTTTAGTACTGCAAAGTTCCTTCAACAGTAGCCAAAAGATAGCTTTCAATTTGAATCTCCAAGATAGAGTCATAAGTGGGTAGTATAAATGGTATAATCTTTTAGGCTTATGGTATATGGTAGGAGCTCCTGAGATATGCGTCTTGCTTCGGTGGTAGCTGGCTCCGCCCCCACCCATAACTATTTTAATTTGGTGTTTGCATCTTTTGTAGGACTGGCGAGCAATAGAATTGCCATTTTATGTGATTATTAAAGGGACAGTCTACACTAAAATTGTTATTGTTTAAAAAGATAGATAACGCCATTACTACCCATTCCCCAGCTTTGCCCAACCAACATTGTTAGATTAATAAACTTTATAACATTTAAACCTCTAAATTTCTGCCTGTTTCAAAGTCTCTATAGACAGCCTCTTATCACATGCTTTTGTATTTGCTTTTCACAACAGGAGACTAATAGTTCATGTGGGCCATATAGATAACGTGTTCACGCTCGAGAAGTTATTTAAGATTTATCACAACACAATACTAAATGCAAGTCAATAGATAATAAATAGCCACATTCATGTGATCATGGGGCTGTCAGAAGAGGCTTAGATACAAGGTAATCACAGAGGTAAAAGTATACTGATATAACAGTGTTGGTTATGAAAAACTGGGGAATGGGTAATAAAGGGATTATCTATCTTTTAAAACAATACAAATTATATTGTAGACTGTCCCTTTAAGGCAATCATCAAGATAAAGTCATATCAGCATACACATCACACATTCATGATTTGTAGAAGTGGTTATAATAATTTAAAATTATGATTAAGCACAATAATAATTTGATTGTGTCATGATCTTAGCAGTGGGCTAACAGCATATATTACTAGACAAGTTTTAAGAGTCACCTTGTTTAATTTACTATGCTTAAGAGAGACTATTATATATGTATATCTTTTTATTACATAATAAGCCATTACTAAAGTGTCAGTGCAGTAAATTTATGTGCTCAGTGCCTGTCTGTAATAATTAACTGCTTCACAACTAGCTGCACATCTTTCAATCATGCGTCATAAAGTTGAATGAACACGTTTACTTCGACCCTTCCCTAATATACAGGTCCCACATAAACGTCTCCAATGCACAATGCGTAGCTCCAGCGTATAACCTTGAAAGCCCTGCTGCAATGCTTAACGATTTTATTAAATCCCAGCCAGCCGCAGATCCTCAAATAAGTCAATTTTTCTGGTATTCTGCACAAGATATTTTTTGTTATTTTTTTAGGTTACTTTGTACCTTTTACAAATCCTCATCATTCTGAGAATTTTCTACGTACCTGTAAATCAAATTGCATCCATTTTGACATGAAATTCAATATAGAGTTTTCTTGAGTTTTTGGTCCTTTGGTATGTCGGTTAAATAGAGATGATTAATATAGAAAGTCTTTCTCTTAAAATTTTAAATAAAATTAATATTTTTCAAGATCAGAGATTCTTATTTTGCATTTAGTTTCCTACACTAAACCAAAGCAACATTTTATAGATTAACCCATCAGCAGCAAACTATATGAATGGCAAAATCGTGTAATCCTTTACTGTTCTACAATTGCAAAACACTGTTCCTTTTTACTGATAGAAGGGCATTAAGAAATGTTTTAACCTCCCCCCACACACAGTCTACTCTAGAATTGTTATTGTTTAGAAAGGATAGATAATCCCTTTATTACCCTTTCCCTAGTTTTCCATAACCAACACGGTTATATTAATACACATTTACCTCTGTTATTTCTTTGTATTTAAGCCTCTGCAAACTGCCCCTTAATTTCAGTTCTTCTGATGGCCTTTCATTTTAGCCAATCAGTGCTGAATCCTAGGTAACTCCACTAGAGTGAGTACAATGTTATCTATATGGTACACATGAACTAGTGCTGTCTAGCTGTTAAAAACTGTCAAAATGCACTGAATGGCGTAGAAATTAGCATATGAGCAGAACTAGGTTTAGTTTTCAACAAAGAATACAAAGGGAACAAAGCAAATGTAATGATAAAGGTAAATTGGAAAGTTGTTTAAAATTGCATGTCCTATCGGAATCATGAATGTTTGTTTTTTACTAGAGTGTCCTTTTAAATACACTGTAAAGGGACACAAAAGCCAAATATGTTATTTCATAATTCAGAAAGAACATACATTTAATAAAATAAAAAAAATTAAAAATCCAATTTACTTACTATTATCAAATTGAGTTTGTACCCTTGGTATTCTTTGTTGAAAAGCAGGGTTAGGATTGTGCACATTTTAACTATCTAGGTATTCTCTTCAACAAAGCTTTACCATCAGAACAATGTGAATTTTATCATAGAAAGAAAAAAGAAAAACATATATATTTTTTTTAAATTATATTCTCTGTCTCAATCATGAAAGAACAATTGTGGGTCTCATGTCCCTTTAAGAACGTCCATCCTTCTGTGGTGTATTATTTAGGTCTATTGGAAAGTATCACTGGATACAGCCAGTTTGGTTTTCTAATGAGCTATGACAGTTTATGAATAATTTACTCATTTTATTATTATCTCCTAATAACTTGCATTGTTCTTTAAAGAAAGCAGCAGCAGGCAATACAATCTCCTCATAAGTATTCACTCGGTGTGTCTGGATAAATGCTGAACTGCAACAGCTTGACCTGCAGAAATAGAGTGACAGACGGGCTTTGTATCTGACAATACCTTATACATTGTTACCTGACCCCTGGAATTGCAGTCATCCAAAGCTGAATGTCACAATGTGGCCAGATGCTGGTTAAGGTACAGGCATTAGTCAGACACATAGAGGACATCATGTCACGTCCACAATCCTTCAAACTGTCAGAGGACAGAGCTCCTCATTGGTTTTACAAGTTAACCAAAAACAGAGTGAATTCAAATCTTTATGTTAATACATTTATAGACTATTAAGTTTACAAAGTATCTGACTTCCTGTCAAGGATCCAAGGTTTACTGTTTTTAAATTTTCAGTTCCTTAAATGTACCTTTTCCTGGGGAGTCATTAAAACCAGTATAATTTGCTAAACCTCTCATAGCTATTATGGCCCCTTTAACACATACTGGCCAAGTGGCCCCGCATCCTGCAGTATTGTCATGGGTGGTCCCTAGTCTGTCACTCACCTGCAAACATTGATCGTCCCAGTTTTGAAGCACTCAGTTAAACCCACCCACAGACCGACCAGACACACCAATGTCTGCTCGCACCTTTGCCCTTTTTTCTACCCACAAAATGCTAATGGGCCCTTTTTATCTACTAGTATCTCGGAAAGTTTACTTACTTAAGTTATGGCTAGTTTCCTATTGTATGGGGGCTGCAGATTTAGGTAATGTTGCAGGGCAACTTCTGTCTGCTTTTCTCTCCTATAAATTAATATTTTGAGTTGTGGCCAACTTGTATGTCTACCCAATAGAACTTCTGAAAACACATTCTTATTTCTGATTTTTTTCCTGGGGGCTGCAAAAACGAGTGAACAGCGCCACATATGGCCCTCGGGTCAACATTTGGCCACCCCTGGTTTAATGAATGGGCTATATTGAATAATAAGGACGTAGTTACATATTTAAAAAGCTCCTTTGCTTTATTTCTTTAAATTACTGAATCCTATTTCTCAGTTTAACCAACACAAAGCACTATTCTATGGGGGGGGGGGTTGTGTTGCAGTAGAAGTAGCAGACTCAATATGTCCCTATCCTTGACCTTGAGAATAGAAGGTCATGCAAGAGGATTGTATGGTATTTGAGAATGTGATGAATAAATATGATGAACATCTTGTCATCCTCTCCAGGCAGAATCTATAAATCTTGTGACATAAGTTCCTTTTTTGCTGAACAGCAGCCACAAATTTTATAATATCAGGTTGTTAAAGATGGAATAAAATACATGTGATGTACTAAAGTGCAGTCAACGGAAGCTGGTGTCTCAAAAATACACTTGTCCTTACAGTAGCTTCTGGGTATTGGAATTAACTACAATTCTTTTTAATATGTTTAATTATAAATACTATGTAGTTAAACCTTAATAATAATAATAATAATAATAATATAATAATAAAATATAGTAAACAAATACAGTAACAGGCTATGGAACTAAGGTACTAGATTACTTTTGGTATTCTCTGGGCATAGAAAGGGACCCTATAACCTCATAGAAGAATTAAAATGGGGTAAGAGAGTCGTCTTTCACACAAGTGCTCACATGCTCAGGTGAACAGTACATAACTGGGGCCATAGTAATAGCTTAATAGAGCCATAAATATATTGACATAAAATCAGTGTGTGGGGGGTATCTCCTCTGTTTCCCCCATACAATACGTAGACATCTTATCCTTTATTTGTAGGCAGAAACCAAACTCTAAAGTGACGCAATTTATTCTCTCACCATAAAAATATATCACAATACATTTTACAAGACTCACACCTAGCATTAGACTCCAGATTTGCAAAGACATTTTACAAGCCTCACACCTAACATCAGACTCCAGATTTTACAAGGTAATTCACCTGACTGGCCTCTCTCCAATTAAGATACTGAGTGCAATTATTTCTCATTTCTGTTAGGCTATCATGGAATTATTTTTAAATCTCATTGTAATATTCCAATCTTTTTTTCTCCAATCTTTGTCTCCAATCATTGTTTCCAAACTTTTTCTCCCCCACTGCTGTGTCTCAAACCCCTCCTCCCATGTTTACCCTCCTCTCTCTTTTCACAGCCTCACACCTAACATCAGACTCCAGATTTGCAAAGACATTTTACAAGCCTCACATCTAACATCAGACTCCAGATTTGGAAGCACTAGCCCTCTAATCACTTCCCACCACCACCCACCCTATTTTTTACCTTAATATATATGCACACACCTTCTAACAGTAATTATGTACAGCTGTCACTAATAATACAGTATAGAGAAACCACTTCATACTCGCAGCCTTTGTACTGACATTTTAACACATTCTTTTACACTTTTCCAAACCTCACTTGCTCAGTCACCACACACTCCCCCCATGTCATTACTCGCTCTCAGTTCACTCTGCCTTATTTCAGACATATTTCCTTTCTCCCTTACCTTCTGTGTCCATTCCCTCTCCTTTAGATTGTAAACTTGAGAGCCTTTCTACCTGCAGGCCACTTTGTGTTTAAAGTAAACTACTACTGATTGTGCTCAAGGGCAGGGCATTCCTCTCCTTTTGTATAACTGAATTATCACACCTACAACTGTTATTTACCCCTACTGTACTTGTTTGTGTATTACTGTGCCCCTGTAATGTTTTTTATTCTTTGTATAATAATTGATGATAATAATATTAATACCACTAGTTTGAAAGAGAGGGTCCTACCATTCCAATATATTTTATCTTTCAAGTAATTATCATAGTAATATTTTGGTTTTCTTGTTAATATTATGGGTCTATTGATCCTTCTTTATTGGAGCAATATAAATAAAGAGAAGAACGGGTTGAATGTAGAAAATGGTTTTTGTCACAAGTATTTTTAAAAAATTATATATATATACTATAATTGCATTTGTAACGCGTCTGTCGGTGTCGCCAATTGCACACACGTCTTTAAAGGAATGTTGGCTGCACGCGCAGCCAAAACAAAAGAATTCACCTGGATGCAGCTTAGGCAAACCTGAAGCCTTAGAAAAAAACATGCAACTGCCCGCAACAAATAAATAAAAAACACGTAACCGCCCGCACAAAGTATAACAAAAAAAAAACTAACCTTCAGCACAAAGTATTAACCAACACCTAAACCGCAAACCCCCACATCACAACATAATAAAGTAATGAACCCCTAATCCACAAAGATCATAATTAAAATATTAACTCCTTAACCGCCAACCCTTCATCGCAATAAACCTAGTTAACCCATTAACCCTTAAACCGCCAACCCCCCACATCACAATAAACCTAATTAACCCCTAAACCGCCAAACCCCCACAAGGCAATAAACCTAATTAACCTATTAACTCCTAAACCACCAACCCCCCACAACGCAACTAATTTAATTACTAAACCCCCTAAATTAACCCCAATATTAATTACACTTAAATAAAACCTAACATTAAATTACAAAAAAAGAATCTAAAATTACAAAAAATAAAAAAACTCTAAAATTACAGAAAAAAATAAACAAAATTATCAGAAATAAAAAAAATTAAACCTAATCTCTATGAAATTTAACCCCCCCAAATAAAAACACCCCCTAAACTAAAATATCAATATCCCTTAAAAGGGCCTTTTGTAGGGCATTGCACTAAGTTAAAGGGACTTTAAACCCAAAAATGTTCTTTCATGATTCAGATAGAAAATACAATTGTAAACAACATTCCAATTTACTTCAATTATCTAATTTGCTTCATTCTTTAGATATCTTTTGTTAAAGAAATAGCAATGCACATGGGTGAGCCAATCACATGAGGCATCTATGTGCAGCTACCAATCAGAAGCTACTGAGCCTATCTAGATATGCTTTTAGGAAAGAATATCAAGAGAATGAAATTAGATAATAGAAGTAAATTAGAAACTTGTTTAAATTGGTATTCTCCATCTGAATCATGAAAGAAAAAATTTGTGTTTAATGTCCCTTTAAGCTGCTCTTTTACATCTCAAAATTACTAAATCCCCCCCTAACAGTAAACCCCCTCCAAAAAACAAAAAACAAAAAACGAACACTAAAAAAACCTAAAGTACCCATTGCCCCTAAAGGGGTGTTTGTACCCCATATTTATTATTATATTTATTATTTTGAAATCAACCAAAAGTACTGCCGCGGAGGATCCACGCATCAGGAAGCCAGCTCCACACCTCCACTCCATGTCGCCTTGGCTCCGGATGAAGATAGAAGATGATGGAGCCTGCCTGGAAGAAGACCTTCTCCCCTGGACTTCAGGAACGGTGAGTACGTATTTGGAGTTAGGATTTTTTTTATTCCTCTTTTAAAGGCAGTAAAAGAGTTGAATGCCCTGTGTGTTAGTTTTATTTTTATTTTGGGGGGTTTGATGGGTGGGGGTTTTACTGTTACGGGGGGATTTAGTAATTTTTTAATGTAAAAGAGCTGTTTAACTTAGGGCAATGCCATACAAAAGCCCTTTTAAGGGCTATTTGTAGTTTAGTATTAGATTAGGGGGTGTTTTTATTTTGGCGGGGATTTTTTTATTTTTTTAGGGGTATTAGTTTAGGTTTACATTTTTTTATTTTGGATAGCTTTGTTTATTTTTTTCTGTAATTTTACATTTTTTGGGGGGTTGTAGTTTTATATATATATATGATGCTCAAAAAACAAAGTATTGCAGTATGCAGTGATACCTTTTTTATTGGACTAACATAATATTTCAAAGACAAGCTTTCGAGAGTTTTCCTCTGAGACCTGAGGAAGAGAGGAAAACTCTCGAAAGCTTGTCTTTGAAATACTATGTTTTATACTTTGTTTTTTGAGCATCTTATCTACTGGACTAACACGGCTACTCCAATCTTATATATAAGATTGTGTAATATTTTATCTAGTGTTTGTATGGTTAGATTCCTACTTTTTTGCCAGATTGTACACCATGGCCTTTATTTATAAAGCTGCTTTGGAGCAGGCACACCCATGCAGGCTTTCAACCAACCGTTAATATGCACCAAATGTACAACCACTGCTTCTTGAAATGAATATGCACCAAATGTACAACCACTGCTTCTTGAAATGAATATGCACCAAATGTACAACCACTGCTTCTTGAAATGAATATGCACCAAATGTACAACCACTGCTTCTTGAAATGAATATGCACCAAATGTACAACCACTGCTTCTTGAAATGAATATGCACCAAATGTACAACCACTGCTTCTTGAAATGAATATGCACCAAATGTACAACCACTGCTTCTTGAAATGAATATGCACCAAATGTACAACCACTGCTTCTTGAAATGAATATGCACCAAATGTACAACCACTGCTTCTTGAAATGTCCAAAACCTCAGACAATCCGGCCCTGCTCACATGCTTTTGTTTTGCAATAGCACGCAAGGACAGTTTATGTCTGTGAGAACCTTGTCCGCATGCAAGTTAATAAATCCTGGCATATTTTTTTGTTCTTTATGTCAAAGCTAGAGACATTAAAAACAAAATGTATCATAATGGTGAAAAACACAAATACAAAATAATGTGAAATAAAATGTGCCCAAATAAAGAATCAGATAAAGACCATTAAAATGTCAGATATCAAATAAAAAAAGTCAGAGTCCTCTTGAGTAAGGTACAAAGACAAACTTTAATCCTGTTCTTACGAATCCTCAGAAGCAATCCTCATGGAAAGAGAAAAGCAAACATAGTACAGCACAGAATATTTAAAGGGACACTGAACCCAAATTTTTTCTTTCATGATTCAGATAGAGCACGCAATTTTAAGCAACTTTCTAATTTACTCCTATTATAAATTTGTCTTCGTTCTCTTGCTATCTTTATTTGAAAAAGAAGGCATCTAAGATTTCTTTTTTTGGTTCAGTACTCTGGATAGCACTTTTTTTATTGGAGGATGAATTTATCAACCAATCAGCAAGAACAACCCAGGTTGTTCAAAAATGTGCCGGCATCTAAACTTACCGTCTTGCATTTCAAATAAAGTTACCAAGAGAATGAAGAAAAATTGATAATAGGAGTAAATTAGAAAGTTGCTTAAAATGTCATGCTCTATCTGAATCACAAAAGAAAAAAATTGGGTTCAGTGTCCCTTTAAGGTAACAATCCCCCACTTGAGATAATCCTACTCACATGTAGTGGAGTTATAACTATAGCTCTCAGTGTTCTCCTGGTTCACAGCAAACAGGTTTAATTAAAAACAAACACAGACATAAATCACTAAGGGTTAAAAACAGCTTTGCAGGTATGCACACGCTTTTGTGTCAGTGTCCTAACTTCACAAGATCACGTATATACACAGCGAGCTCAAGGTAGCAGCCGTTTGCTTGTTTCACCCTTCTTTGTGACAATTCATGGTAGGTGATAATGTGATCTCTGATGAAGCGCATGTGCCCATGCGCGAAACGCGTTAGATAGGAGCTTACCAAGTGTCTGATGATAAGCCTGCTCCTGAATAAAACTTTATTTCATTTACTTCAAGCCTCAGCATTCCTTTTTCCTCATTCGTAAGTGATAATACTCCAACAAACATTTCCATTGATGATTCCAGCTTTTTCAAGATTTCCTTGAAAAACCAGGAATCATCCAGGGAAATGTATGTACACTTAATAGTTGTGTGGACCGGTACCATGGAAAACCTTAAACGTATTTGCACATTTAGTAATAATGTCCAAGTCTGCGTAAAAAAAAAAAAAAGTGTCCAAAAGATGTATCCTGAACAAAAAGTGTCCTAATGAGTTATACCAATCATCTATAATATTTGTAGCCTTCATCCATAGAAAAACTCTGTGAAGAACGTAAATAATAACATTATGTAGAATAGGTTTTCAGCGACAGTATTTTGTTCCTCATGGAGGTGACTGGAGACACTATGGAGTCTTCTTCCCAGAATGCCCAGCAGCTACTTTTCTGTTTTGAGTGGTATGTTCCCATTCTGCATAGTGTCTGCAGGCTTAATATTTTTATATTTTATTTTAATATTGTATTTTATTTTCTTCTCTGTTTTGCAGCCCTGATCACAAAATGTGTCTTTTTTAATCCAAAGAACAGTGTACTGTGCATGAGAGATACAACATCTGTTTTACTTTACTTGAGCAGATATTTGGAGGAAAGTCTGTGCAGAAACCAGACAGTGAAGCACCTGCTAATCCTCCTTCAAAACACTTTTAGGAATCTGATATTGATATAGTCGAGAGTGATGTGCCATTTGCTTTTGACCCTTTAGAATTTATTGTGTAGATAAAGCAACCGTTAGGCATTAAAATCAACCTTCTGTGTCCTCTGATTGATATGATAACAACCCCACTGTGGTTAATGAGTTTCCTGTGTCTGAAGCTATTAAGAGGCTGTATATGTCTGAATTGGTTAAATCTGAAAAACCTGACAACATATATTACAGTTTTAGTTTACACTCCAGAGTCTAGGTTTTTTTTCTTTCCATTTTTTACTGCTTCTAAAAAAGATGCATATAAAGAAGATATATAATATATGCCTCTCTTGGGGAAAAAAAAGAAAATATACACACAAAATGTTACCTACAGATGAAAGGGAGGAGGCAAATTTAAAAAAAAAAAAAAAATCATTTTTTTCATGTCATTGGCAAGAGTCCATGAGCTAGTGACGTATGGGATATACAATCCTACCAGAAGGGGCAAAGTTTCCCAAACCTCAAAATGCCTATAAATACACCCCTCACCACACCCACAATTCAGTTTTACGAACTTTGCCTCCCTATGGAGGTGGTGAAGTAAGTTTGTGCTTGATTTTCTTCTCAGCATTTTGAAGCCCGATTCCTCTCAGAGTACAGTGAATATCAGAGGGATGTTTAGGGAGTATCACCTATTGAATTATATAGTTTTCCTCGCAGGAAATCTTTTCTTTCTTTTACAAAGATATGACGAGTCCACGGGTTTCAACCTTACTTGTGGGATATTATCCTCCTGCTCACAGGAAGTGGCAAAGAGCACCACAGCAGAGCTGTATATATAGCTCCTCCCCTTCCCTCCCAACCCAGTCATTTTCTTTGCCTGTGTTAACATTGGCAGAGGTAAAGTGAAAGAGGTGATCGGACAAGGGTTTCCCTTATGGGAACTCTAATAGACTCGGTAGACATAAAAATCTTTCTGACGGAGGTCAGAAAGTTAAAGAATCTAAATACTTGCCGAGCACTTCAGTCCATTCCTCGGCCATCAGTGGCTCAGTGTATGGAGGTCATTGGATTAATGGTTGCGGCAATGGACATTATTCCGTTTGCTCACTTTTCTCCAAGTCCACTGCAGCTGTGCTTGCTCGGACAAGCGCAATGAGGACTATGCAAATTTATCTCCTCAGATGAATCTGGATCAAGAGACCAGAGACTCTCTTCTTTGGTGGTTGTCGCCGGATCATCTGTCCCAGGGGCAGTGTTTCCGGGACCCTCATGGACGCCAGCCTTCTGGGCTGGGGTACAGTCTGGAATTCCCTGAAGGCTCAGGGTGTTTGGACTCAGGTAGAGTCTCTACTTCCAATCAATATTCTGGAACTGAGAGCAGTATTCAATGCGCTTCAGGCGTGGCCTCAGTTGCCTTCAGCCAAATTCATAAGATTCCAGTCGGACAATATCATGACTGTGGCATATATCAATCATCAGGAGAGAACAAGGAGTTCTTTAGCGATGATAGAAGTATCAAAGATAACCAGTTGGGTGGAGGCTCACTCTTGTTGTCTATCGGCAATTTCCATTCCAAGATCTGGGAAGCGGACTTTCTAAGTCGTCAGACTTTTCATCCGGGGGAGTGGGAACTTCATCTGGAGGTGTTTGTCTCATTGATTCGATGATGGGGCAGACCAGATTTAGCTGTGATGGCATCTCGTCAGAATGCCAAGCTTCCAAGTTACGGATCTGGGTCGAGGGATCCTCAGGCCGAACTGATAGATGCCCTGGCAGTGCCTTGGTCGTTCACCCTAGCTTATGTGTTTTCATCATTTTCTCTCCTTCCACGCGTGATTGCTCGGATCAAACAGGAGAGAGCTTCAGTAATACTGATAGTGCCTGCGTGGCCATGCAGGACTTGGTATGCGGATCTAGTGGACATGTCCTCTCCGCCATCGTAGAAACTTCCTTTAAGACAGGACCTTCTCATTCAAGGACCTTTCCAACATCCAAATCTAAATTCTCTGCAGTTGCCTGCTTGGAGATTGAACGCTTGATTTTATCTAAGCAGGGATTTTCTGATTCAGTCATCAATACCTTTTTACAGGTTTGTAAACCTGTCTCTAGAAAGATCTATCGTAAGATATGGCGTACATATCTTTGTTGATGTGAATCCAAGACTTACTCATGGAATAAAGTCAGGATTTTCAGGATTCTGTCTTCTCTCCAAGAAGGTTTGGAGAAAGGATTATCAGCAAGTTCCTTAAAGGGACAGATTTCTGTTTTATCAATTTTGTTTCACAAACGTTTGGCAGATGTTTAGGTTTTTTGTCAGGCTCTAACCATAATTGAGCCTGTATTTAGACCAATTACTCCTACCTGGAGTTTGAATTTAGTTCTTCAAGTTCTTCAAGGGGTTCCGTGTGAACCCATACATTTCCATAGATATTAAGTTGTTATCTTGGACAGTTCTGTTTTTTGGTTGCTATTCTTCGGCTTGAAGAATTTCTGAGCTTTCAGCTTTACAATGTGATTCGCCTTATCTCATATTTCATTCTGATAAGGTGGTTTTGCATATCAAACCTTGATTTCTTCCTAAGGTTGTTCCAAATAAGAATATTAATCAGGAAATTGTTGTTCCTTCCTCGTGTCCTAATTCTTCGTCTAAGAAGAAGTGTCTGTTACACATCTTGGACGTGGTCCGTGCCTTGAAGTTTTTACTTACAGGCGACTAGGGATTTCCGTCAATCATCTTCATTATTCATTGTGTATTTTGGAAAGCGTAGGGGTCAGAAAGCTTTGGCTACCTTTCTTTCCTTTTGGCTGCAGAGTATTATCCGCCTGGTTAAGGAGACTGCTGGACAGCAGCCTCCTGAAATAATTATGGCTCATTCTACTAGGACTGTTGCTTCCACATGGACCTTTTTAAGAACGATGCTTCTGTTGAACAGATTTGCAAGGCTGCGACCTGGTCGTCACTTTATACTTTTTCTAAAATGTGATATTTTTGTTTCTTCTGAGGCTGTTTTGGGGGAAAGGTTCTTCAAGCAGTGGTGCCTTCCGTTTAAGTACCTGTCTTGTCCCTCCCTTTCATCCATGTCCTATAGCTTTGGTATTGGTATCCCACAAGTAAGGATGAAACCTGTGGACTCGTCATATCTTTGTAAAAGAAAAGGCAATTTATGCTTACCTGATAAATTTATTTCTTTTACGATATGACGAGTCCACGGCCCACCCTGTCAATTTTTAGACAGGTTATTTTTTTGTTAAACGTTAGTCACCTCTGCACCTTTGGCCTTTCCTTTCTCTTCCTTAACTTCGGTCGAATGACTGGATTGGGAGGGAAGGGGAGGAGCTATATATACAGCTCTGCTGTGGTGCTCTTTGCCACTTCCTGTTAGCAGTAAGGATGAAACCCGTGGACTTGTCATATCGTAAAAGAAATACATTTATCAGGTAAGCATAAATTTCCTTTTTTATAAAAAACATATTTCCTTTTTATTATTAAAGGTCATAGTATATGAGTACAGAAAAAAGAAAAAAGCAACTGTATCATTTAAGGCATATATAAAAAATAAAAGAGAGAGAAATAGCATTCAAAATTTGAATACAATACATAGAATTTTACATAGTTAACTTTTCTCTCTTTAACAAAACAATCATTAACACAATCTTAACCTGTGTCAGCATTAATTGTACAACTAAATCACTTTATATATTAAGCAACATAATAAGGAAAATTTATAGTTACAAGTACCATTAATAACAATCAGCCTTATTTTTCCAGAGATTACGACCTTTAGTTTTTTGTTTTTTTTGAGGAAGTAAAACCGCCAAAGAACCATTTATCAGATTCCTATCTTGAGGGGCTTGGGGGAGGGAGAACCCCTCAAAAAATAAAAAAAAAGACAGAGAAAGAAAGAGAAAAGGAAAAAAAATAATCTTTTCATAGGTTCTCTGTTATCGGTTGTAGAGATTCATCTCCTACCTCCCTTTTCAGATCGACGATATACTCTCATATTCCATTACCTCTAATGATAACTGTTTCAGTACTGGTTTGGCTATCTGCTATATGTGGATGGGTGTCTTTCGGTAAGTATGTTTTCATTACTTAAGACATGCTTTGTCACTTTATATATTAATGTAAAGTTCTAAATATATGTATTCTACTTATATTTGCCATGAGTCAGGTTTATGTATGTTTCCTTTTGCAGACTATCAGTTTCAAAATTGGGAAAAACATATTTAGGAGTTATTTTTTTCTTACCTGGGGTATAGTCTTTTCTTCGAAATTGACTTTTTTCATTAATTTTCGCAGGCAAAATTAGGGTCGTGAGGCCTCAAAATGCTGATATTTATTGCGTCATTCTTGGCGCTAGAATTTTTATTGGCGTGAAGGTATGTTCGGTGACACAAATTTGTAATTTCCGGTGTCTTAGTTGACACCAGGTTTCCTTGCACAAGGTTGCTTCTGCCATGACGCGAGTTGCGTCATTTCTGGATGTTGTTATCTCCAAAAAATTTCATTTTGCATTGTGCGTCATACTTGGTGCCAAATAATTTATTAATTTAAACCCCCTTGCCTTTTTCTATGCTCAGAGGGCTATGCTGTTTGCATTTTTTCCTTTTCCTGAAACTGCCATATAAGGAAATTGATAATTTTGCTTTATATGTTGTTTTTTTTCTCTTACATTTGCAAGATGTCTCAATCTGATCCTGTCTCAGAAACCACTGTTGGATTCCTGCTGCCTGATAACAGTCCTACCAAAGATAAGTGTATTTGTTGTAAGTTAGCAGAGATTATATCTCCAGCTGTGGTATGTAATAGTTGTCATGATAAGCTTTTACATGCAGAGAATGTATCCATCAGTACTAGTACAATGCCTGTCGTTCCTTCAACATCTAATGTACATGATATTCCTGTGAATATAAAAGATTTTATTGGTGATGCTATTCAGAAGTCTTTGTCTGCTATTCCGTCTTCTAATAAACGTAAAAGGTCTTTTAAAACTTCTCATAAAGTTGATTAAAGGGACACTCAATCAAAATTAAACTGTCATGATTCAGATAGAACATACCATTTTAAACAACTTTCCAATTTACTTCCATTAACTAAATGTGCACAGTCTTTTTATATTTAAACCTTTTGAGTCACCAGCTCCTACTGAGCATGTGCAAGAATAAGTGTGTATGCATTTGTGAATGGCTGATGGCTGTCACATGGTACGTGTATGCATTTGTGACTGGCTGATGGCTGTCACATGGTACAGGGGGAGTGGAAAAAAACATAACTTTTAAAATTGTCCGAAAAAAATCTGCTACTCATGTGAAGTTCAGACTTAGTGCTGTTGCATTGTCTTATTATCTTGAATTTGTTGATTATGCAAATCTACTGTGTTGATTGGTCCTTTAAATTTAAAATGACCGACAACATACTGTATTATCCTCCTCTGATAAGGATCTATCGGATTCAGAAGATCCTACCTCAGATTTTGACACTGACAAATCTTCTTATCTCTTTAAGATGGAGTATATTTGTTCTTTGTTAAAAGAGGTGTTTATTACTTTGGTTATTGAGGAAACTAGTCCTCTTGATACTAAAACTAGTAAACATTTAAATTCTGTTTATAAACCTCCTGTGGTTACTCCAGAGGTTTTTCCAGTTCCTGGTGCTATTTCTGATATGATTTCAAAGGGATGGAATAGGCCTGGTACTTCTTTTATTCCTTCTTCGAGGTTTAAAAAATTGTATCCTTTGCCAGCAGTTAGATTGGAGTTTTGGGAAAAAATCCCCAAAGTTGATGGGGCTATTTCTACTCTTGCCAAACGTACTACTATCCCAATGAAAGATAGTACTTCCTTTAAGGACCCTTTAGATAGGAAACTTGATCTTATCTAAGGAAAGCTTATTTATATCCTGGCTATCTTCTCAGGCCTGCCATTTCTATTGCTGATGTTACAGCGGCATCAACTTTTTGGTTGGAAAAGCTTAGCGCAACAGGAAACAGACCCTGATTTGTCTAGCATTGTTCGCTTGCTTCAACATGCTAATCATTTTATCTGTGATGTCATTTTTGATATCATCAAAATTGATGTTAGATCTATGTCTTTAGCTATTTTAGCTAGAAGAGCTCTGTAGCTCAAATATTGGAATGCTGACATGGTATCTAAGTCTAGATTACTATCGCTTTCTTTCCAAGGTAACAATTTGTTTGGTTCTCAGTTGGATTTGATTATTTCAACTGTCACTGAGGGGAAGGGAGTTTTTTTACCTCAGGATAAGAGATCTAAGGGTAAATCTAAAGCTTCTAATCGTTTTCGTTCTTTTCGACAGAATAAGGAACAGAAAGCCAATCCTTCCCCCAAAGAATCTGGTTCCAATTGGAAACCTTCTTCAAGTTGGAATAAATCCAAGCTGTTTAAGAAACCAAAGCCAGCTCCCAAATCTGCATGAAGGTGCAGCCCTCATTCCAGCTCAGCTGGTGGGGGGCAGATTAAAAAAAAATCCAAGCCATTTGTGCAGATTCTGTCCAAAATCAATGGATTCAGAGTATTGTCTCTCAAGGGTATCGAATAGGATTTAGAGTAAGATCTCCTGTGAGAAGATTTTTTCTCTCACACAGTGAAGGCTCAGGCTTTTCTGAAGTGTGTTTCAGATCTAGAGCTTTCAGGGGTAATCATACCAGTTCCATTTCAGGAACAGGGTCTGGGGTTTTATTAAAATCTGTTAATCGTCCCAAAGAAATAAATTTTATTCAGGCCAGTTCTGGATCTGAAAATTTTGAATCGTTTTGTAAGAGTGCCAACTTTCAAGATGGTGACTATAAAGACTATTCTGCCTTTTGTTCAGCAAGGTCATTATATGTCCATGATAGACTTACAGGATGCATATCTTCATATTCCGATTCATCCAGACCACTATCAGTTTCTGAGATTCTCTTTTCTAGACAAGCATTACCAATTTGTCGCTCTTCCATTTGGCCTAGCGACAGCTCCAAGGATTTTTTCAAAGGTTCTCAGTGCACTACTCTCTGTAATCAGAGAACAGGGTATTGCAGTGTTTCCTTATTTGGACGATATCTTGGTACTAGCTCAGTCTTTACATTCTGCCGAATCTCACACAAATCAACTAGTGTTGTTTCTTCAAAGACATGGTTGGAGGATCAATTTACCAAAGAGTTCCTTGATTCCTCAGACAAGGGTCACCTTTTTAGGTTTCCAGATAGATTCAGTGTCCATGACTCTCTCTCTAACAGACAAGAGATGAATAAAATTGGTTTCAGCTTGTCGGAACCTTCAATCTCAATCATTCCCTTCAGTAGCTATGTGCATGGAAGTTTTAGGTCTCATGACTGCAGCATCGGACGCAATCCCCTTTGCTCATTTTCATATGAGACCTCTCCAGCTTTGTATGCTGAATCAATGGTGCAGAAATTATACAAATATATCACAATTAATATCCTTAAATCCCAATGTTCGACTCTCTCTGACTTTGTGGTTAGATCACCATCGCATAGTTCAAGTGGCCTCTTTTGTTCGTCCAACCTGGACTGTGATCACAACAGATGCAAGTCTTTCAGGTTGGGGAGCTGTCTGTGGATCTCTGAAAGCACAAGGGGTTTGGAAATCTCAAGAGGCGAGTTTACCAATCAATATTTTAGAACTCCGTGCTATTTTCAGGGCTCTTCAGGTTTGGTCTCTGTTGAAGAGAGAACTGTTCATTTGTTTTCAGACAGACAATATGACAACTGTGGCATATGTCAATCATCAGGGTGGGACTTACAGTCCCCTAGCTATAAAAGCAGTATCTCGGATACTTTCTTGGGCAGACTCCAGCTCTTCTCTAATTTCTGCTGTACATATCCCAGGTGTAGACAATTAGGAAACAGATTATCTCAGCCGTCAGACTTTACATCCGTGTGGGCGCTCCATCCAGATATGTTTTTTTAGATTGTTCAGAAGTGGGGTCTTCCAGAAATAGATCTGATGCCTTTACATCTAAACAAGAAACTTCCCAGATACCTGTCTAGGTCCAGGGATCCTCAGGCGGAGTCGATGGATGCATTAGCAGTTCCTTGGTTTTACCAACCTGCTTATATCTTCCCGCCTCTAGTTCTTTTTCCAAGAGTGATCTCCAAGATCATCATGGAATGATCATTTGTGTTTCTGGTAGCACCAGCATGGCCTCACAGGTTCTGGTATGCGGATGGCCAGTTGCCAACCTTGGCCACTTCCTTTAACACCAGACCTTCTGTCTCAAGGGCCGTTTTTCCATCAGGATCTCAAATCATTAAATTTGAAGGTATGTAAATTGAATGCTTAGTGCTTAGTTATAGAGGTTTCTCTGACTCAGTGATTGATACTATGTTACAGGCTCGTAAATCTGTCTCTAGGAAGATTTATTATTGAATTTGGAAGACATATTTCATGGTGTTCTTCTCATAAATTCTCCTGGCATTCTTTTAGAATTCCTAGAATTTTACAGTTTCTTCAGGATGATTTGGATAAAGGTTTGTCTGCAAGTTACTCGAAGGGACAAATATCTGCTCTTTCTGTTTTATTTCACAGAAAGATTGCTAAACTTCCTGATATTTTCACTGTTTTGTACAGGCTTTGGTCCATATTAAGCCTGTCATTAAATCAATCTCTCCTCCTTGGAGTCTTAATTTGGTTTTGAAGGTTTTACAGGCTCCTCCTTTTGAGCCTATACATTCTTTGGACATTAAACTACTTTCTTTGAAATTGTTGTTCCTTTTGGCCATCTCTTCACTGTTTTGTGCAGGCTTTGGTCCATATTAAGCCTGTCATTAAATCAATCTCTCCTCCTTGGAGTCTTAATTTGGTTTTGAATGTTTTACAGGCTCCTCCTTTTGAGCCTATACATTCTTTGGACATTAAACTACTTTCTTTGAAATTGTTGTTCCTTTTGGCCATCTCTTCTGCTAGAAGAGTTTCCGAATTATCTGCTCTTTCTTGTGAGTCTCCTTTTCTTATTTTCCATCAGAAGAAGGCAGTTTTGCGGACTTTATTTAAATTTCTACCTAAGGTTGTGAATTCTAACAACATTAATAGTGAAATTGTTGTTCCCTCTTTGTGTCCTAATCCTAAGAATTCTTTGGAGAGATGCTTACATTCTCTGGATGTTGTAAGAGCTTTGAAATATTATGTTAAAGCTACTTAAGATTTCAGGAAGACTTCTAGTCTATTTGTTGTCTTTTCTGGTTCTAGGAAAGGTCAGAAAGTTTCTGCCATTTCCTTGGCATCTTGGTTAAAGCTTTTGATTCATCAGGCTTGTTTGGAGTCGGGTCAGGCCCCGCCTCAGAGAATCACAGCTCATACTACTAGATCAGTCTTCACTTTGTGGACTTTTAAGAATGAAGCTTCAGTTGATCAGATTTGCAAAGCAGCAACTTGGTCTTCTTTGCATACATTTACTAAATTCTACCGTTTTGATGTATTTGCCTCTTCACATGCAGTTTTTGGTAGAAAAGTTCTTCAGGCAGCTGTTTTAGTTTGATTCCTCTGCTTTTGTTTTAAGTTTTTTTATTTTCAATTATGAGAAAAACTTATTTTTTGGGTTGTGGATTTAGTTTTTTCAGCGGAAAATGGCTGTTATTATTTTTTATCCCTCCCTCTCTAGTGACTCTTCTGTGGAGTTCCACATCTTGGGTATTACTATCCCATATGTCACTAGCTCATGGACTCTTGCCAATTACATGAAATAAAACATAATTTATGTAAGAACTTACCTGATAAATTAATTTATTTCATATTGGCAAGAGTCCATGAGACCCACCCTTTTTATGGTGGTTATGATTTTTTGTATAAAGCAAAATTATTTCCAGTTCCTTTTTTTGATCCTTTTTCTATCACCCCACTACTTGGCTATTCGTTAAACTGCATTGTGGGTGTGGTGAGGGGTGTATTTGTAGGCATTTTGAGGTTTGGGAAACTTTGCCCCTCCTGGTAGGAATATATATCCCATACGTCACTAGCTCATGGACTCTTGCCAATATGAAAGAAATGAATTTATGAGGTAAGTTCTTACATAAATTAAGTTTTTTTTTTTGCCTAGATGTCTAACTTTGTGACCAAATTTGTTCACCACCAGTCTAAAACAATGTAACAGAAACTGACCTCTCCATCTTTATCTCTTCAAAAGCAATCTACCTTAAAGGGATAGAATACCCAAAAAATGTCTTTTGTGATTCAGACAATTTAAAAAAAAAAAAAGAAAGTTTCCAATTTACTTCTGTTATCAAATTTGCTTCATTCCCAAGATATTCTGTGCTTAAGAGATACTTAGGTAGGTGTCTGGAGCACAATATGGCAGGGAATAGTGCTGCCCTCTAGTGTTCTTGCAAATGGATAATATTCTTGCAGCACCATACACGTGCACACTCCTGATCTTACCTAACCTGCTTCTCAACAAAGCATACCAAAAGAACAAAGAACATTTGTTAATAGATGTAAATTAGAAAGTTGTTTAGAATAGTATGCTCTATATGAATCATGAAAAGACAAATGTGGGGTTTCATTTCCCTTTAACGACCTTCTCATTCATAGTGAATGTTCATCACAGGATTAAAATAAGGATAAGGAAGGATGACAAATGAAACGGTAAATGCTTTATGTTGGGGTGTAGTATTTAGTCAGTTCTATGCTGGGGTTGTACCTCTTTAATTATTGTGTTGTTTGTAATGTTCTGCTCTAGTGTGCATATGACATATATAACGCTGCTCTATTCTACTTTGTAATTGGTTGCACACACTAGTGACTGAATTCTAACTGGCTCTAATTGGCCACAGCAGAGAAAGAAACTTAGGTTAAAACATGGTGGTGTCTATTACTTTATGAACACCAAAGCTTTACACTTATTTTTTTCAGTATTTAAAGGGACAGTCTACTCCAGAATTGTTATTATTTAAAAAGATAGATAATCCCTTTATTACCCATTCCCCAGTTTTGCATAACCAACACTGTTATATTAATATACGTTTTACCTCTGTAATTACCTTGTATCTAAGCCTCTGCAGACTGCCCCCTTATTTTAGTTCTTTTGACAGACTTGCATTTTAGATATTCAGTACCCTCTCATAAGTAACTCCACAGGCGTGAGCACAGTTATCTATATGGCACACATGAACTAATGTCCTATTGCTCTGAAAAACTGTCAAATGCATTCAGAAAAGAGGCAGCCTTTAAGGTCTTAGAAATTATTGCATGAGCCTACCTAGGTTTAGCTTTCAACTAAGAATACTAAGAGAACAAAGCAAATTTGATGATAAACGTAAATTGGAAATTTGTTTAAAATGACATGCCCTATCTGAATCATGAAAGTTTAATTTTACTAGACTGTCCCTTTGAGAAACTAACATAATTTTTTTTTAAAATACATCTGCATATTATTTTAAGACTAATCTTTGCTTGGAATACGTGGGAGGCAACATTTTATTTCATGGATCTCCATGAATGTGTTTTATTGATTTGTTTTCCTTCCTGTGCCAAAATAATCTACTGTTTATTTCTGTGTTTGTTGAGGTTAGTTTCTGTGTGGACTCTTCGTAACTGCCACAGAGCATATACACTGCATCTTATCCAAACATCCATAATACAAAATCGGTGTTTTGCATGTGCTTTTTAATGTTTATGGTTTTCCCTATGTTGTCATTCTCTCTTGTTCATACACATAATTGAGTTTCCTGCTTTATTGAACTATTAATTTAACCTGTCCAACATGCTAATTAAGAATTGGAGTGTGTTGAGAAGCGTGAGGCATGTGACAGGAGTTAAGGACCTTTCTCCTGATCAATCTAACCCTCTGGCAATCTCACTAAGAGTTACACTAGGTCCCTAATGAGATATGGCTGATGTGAAGGTGATAGCTTGTTATATGCATAGGGTGTAATTGATACTCACTTGATACTTTAAATCTGAAAACTCAAAGGATGCTACTAAAATGGGGAATAGTAACAGTATTTAAAAAAAATAAAAAAAATAAAATAAAAATATATATATACATAAAACAGAAAGGGGGAAAATAATTTCATGGCCTTAAAAGAACATTAAAGTATTTTTTTTTTTAAATTAATTTATGCATTAGAAAGATTTGCTGCATTGCAACAGACCCATATACAAAATCTAAATCTAAAGCCGCTAGGGACAGGTTTAAATGGGCTCCTGCACATAACAGCCAATCACTGTGCAGCTTTTAGGAGGGTCAGGGTACTGAATTCAGTTTGTAGATTGATATAAATCTACAGTTTGGTTTAGCAGACCTTACAAAAGAGAGTTGAAATCCATCTTTGGGAGTGCAGCCAATGAGATCAAATAGTTATACTAAACAGAGCGTATTGGTGCAATCCTCTTGCAAATATGAACAATACATTTTATATACTGTAAAAAAATGTCCGCAAGAGGCACCTATGCTTTTATATTAAAAGTGGGATCTTATTCATACAATATGGTCATCTTGTGCCTAGTCATTCACCATTGTACAAGGTGACCCAATGCTAACTGCTACTAACACTACAATACTCAGCCTTTATGGGCTGAATCATTTGTTACGTTGTCCGTGAGTTTCCTGGGTAATGATGAGAATTTGTTTATTCAGTCTCCCAACCACTGTGGCACTGCATTCAAGAGATTTTGAATATTGTAATGTTCTCTCTAGTACAGATAGACTCATGATTCCTAGGGATGTGGAGTTGTGCACAGAAGAAGGAACAGGACTGGTTAAAGGCCGTACAGTTTGAGGGTGCAAAAAGTTAACCACAAAGCTATATAATAAGGAAGCCGGGTTACTGATGGGGATCTATACCTTCTGCAATATATTACTGTGGTTTTATTATTTTGTCAAATGCTCCTTTACATCCCTCCTTGTCCTGCATAGAGCGCGGGACATATAAAACAGACCTTACCTTGCAAAGTCAGGGCAGATGGTACCTGTGTGCTGCAGTGAGGAACTGAGTGCACAGCCCCGCTCCAACAACCCAGAACCACTAGTGAGTCATTGAATATAAAGCATTCTGTGCAAGCTGACTTAAAATGATAGTAAATCCTAGCATTTGTGAAATGCTAGGTTGTACCATTGGAACAAATAAAGGGGACTTTCAGTATAAAATATTTCATGCTTAAAGTTCCTTTATTTTTCTGAAGTGTTTGATGAACTGAGCTCCTCAGGCAGCCCACAACAGAACACTATTTTGCTGTGAGGTGGCGGTTTCACCTCTTAGCCAATAGCCGTGCATACCAGCTGACGCCATGGCGGATAGCTAGCACTCTATTGGCTAAGATCACCTCACAGCAAAATAGCGTTCTGAAGTGGACTGCCTGAGGCACACAGCACGGTGAACACTTCAGACAAATAAAGGAACTTTCAGCATGAATTATTTTATACTTTGTGACTGAAAGTCCCCTTTATTTGTTCCACTGGTAAATCCTAGTGTTTCACAGACACTAGAATTTACCATCAGTTTAAAGAGACATTTAACTGCTGCCACAACTAATATAATGGGGTTACTACGAACCACGCTATTTTTAAGAATATATTGTATCAAACACAAGTTCTAAAGATCCAGTTTGTTGCGTTAAACATGCTGTGGGTTCGGTTTTCGGTCCAGAATTTCCATTTCGGTGCATTACTACCTGTTTCTAACCAGCTTCACAAGACTTCCAGGGGCTTTTAATCAGTCTTTTCTCAGTAGCTGAGTCAATTTTCGTATCAACAAGTCTTTAACATACAGGAAATAATTAAAGCTCTATTTGAGGATACAGTCGGTGTGCCAATTAGAAGCAGGTATACTTGCATACACTGCACTTATTGGCCTTATTACCTGGAGACAGGTGTAGGGTGTTTCAAGCACTTAAGTTTGACCATTTATTAAACCCCTTTGAAAGAGTTATGCTCATAGTAATATAAGAGGAATTATTTTAAACTTTAAAAATAAGAAAGAGTTTAACTCTAGTAAACTTTTATGTTGCTCTCTAGCACAACCAGCTGACAACTCATCTAGTCAATATAATTATTTACATTTTTTTTTTTAACTCTTCAATTTCCAGCAAATTATGATGTGGGTCAAAGAACTGATATTTACAGTGACAGTCATGGTTGAGATCTGGAACGTCTAAGCACAGAGAAGGGGAGAGCATACGTGATACAGCTTGCCTGTTCTACAACATAAAATGTAAGTTTTCTTACTCACTAGAAGCTATTTTTTTTAACAACATTAGGTTTGTTAGGTTGGAGGAAAATAGAAATGTAATTTGATTTAACTACACATTAAATAGACATTCTATTGCAAAACATACACCCATTAATTCCTTAGAACAGAGCTTTCCAAACTTTTTATGTTGGTGACGCTTTTTAGCGCTACATTATTTTGCGACACAGTAATTCAGTTGTGCTAGCAAACAGGAGGTTAAACTAACTTGTTTTAAGAGATACGGACACCTATATAAATGATATAATAACTAAATGTATTTACAAGTAACAGTGTGTAAGAGCAAGAATTAAAAAAAAGTTTAATAACACCAATAGCCGCTTCCTATCCATATATCAAGAGCAGGAGCAACAATGCACTACTGGGAGCTAGCTGCAAAAATCCCCCACTAACTTCAGCTCAGCGTTTAAGCTGCTGCCCTCAGAGCTCTGCAAGTCCGACTGACTACTGCCCGCGCTGCAAGCACACTGCTGGCCCACTCGCTGACTACACGTGCAGTCACGAGCCGATTGAGGAGACTACACGTGCAGTCAGGAGCCAATGTGCTGCCAATGGGAATAGTTTCAGATCCCGCTGAGCTGCGCCAATAGGTTAAGATGATCTGTGACCCACTAGGTATCAATCACGTGTCAACTATGTGTTATGCGTAGCAGGCAGGCGGAAAGTCGGAAACCAAAAAAAAATAAAAATGTAAAAGTAATTTAAAATTCCCAAAAAATTGTGCTGAAGCAGGGACACACCTACACACTGCCGCCGACACGCTAACGTCACGACCCACAGTTTGGAAAGCACTGCCTTAGAGCATGGCAGTTGTGCATTATTAAAACAAAATAATTGTTTAACCACTACAAAAGGGTTAAATGAATAGGAAAAGTCCTGCTTATGAGCAGAGCCGGATTTACAGCCCAGCTGCCAGTATTCACCAAAATCTGAAGCGCCCCGGCATTCCCCAATCACCAGTGTGCCGGCGACCTTAACTAATATGGCTGACGGCAGTGAAGTAACAGCACCTCCCCTTTCTTCAGGGGTAATAGTATGAGAAGGTGCAATGTAAATCCTGTATTTAGTTTATGAAGAAGACAGATATATTAAATTATACAGACACATTACCAATTCAAAAATCAGCTTTGCTTATAAATACAGACTTCTATTTGTGAGGGCTACGAAAATATCATATTCTTTAGCATACAATGACATCAGATATATGGTACAGACCCTATTAGAACATTTATTATCTAGAACATAATCGTGTTTGTAACGCGTCTGTTGCTGTTGTCAGTTGCGCACGCAATCTGCAGTGTGAGACCGCTTCAGGAGCTCCAACTCTCAGCTATAACAGCTGATAGCTGTGATAGGAGCCGGAGCTCCTGAGGCTTCAGGCATCTTCCGCATATGGAGCCAGAGCACGATAGAGACAGTGAAAGGGACAGAGGGATAGGGACAAAGGGATAGGAACAGAGGAGTAGGGACAAAGGGATAGGGACAGAGGGATAGGGACAGGGACAAAGGGATAGGAACAGAGGAGTAGGGACAGAGGGATAGGGACAGGGTCAAAGGGATAGGAACAGAGGGATAGGGACAGAGGGATAGGGACAGAGGGATAGGGACAGGGTCAAAGGGATAGGAACAGAGGGATAGGGACAGAGGGATAGGGACAGGGTCAAAGGGATAGGGACAGAGGGATAGGGACAGGGACAAAGGGATAGGAACAGAGGAGTAGGGACAAAGGGACAGGGACAGAGGGATAGGGACAGGGTCAAAGGGATAGGAACAGAGGAGTAGGGACAGATGGATAGGGACAGGGACAAAGGGATAGGAACAGAGGAGTAGGGACAGAGGGATAGGGACAGGGACAAAGGGATATTGACAGAGGGATAGGGACAGAGGGATAGGAACAGAGGAGTAGGGACAGAGGGATAGGGACAAAGGGATAGGGACAGAGGGATAGGGACAGGGACAAAGGGATAGGAATACAGGAGTAGGGACAGAGGGATAGGGACAGGGACAAAGGAATAGGAACAGAGGAGTAGGGACAGAGGCATAGGGACAGAGGGATAGGGACAGGGACAAAGGGATATTGACAGAGGGATAGGGACAAAGGGATAGGAACAGAGGAGTAGGGACAGAGGGATAGGGACAAAGGGATAGGGACAGAGGGATAGGGACAGAGACAAAGGGATATTGACAGAGGGATAGGGACAAAGGGATAGGGACAGGGTCAAAGGGATAGGAACAGAGGGATAGGGACAGGGATAGAGGGACAGGAATAGAGGAATAGGGACAGAGGGATAGGTATAGAGGGACAGGGACAGAGGGATAGGTATAGAGGGACAGGGACAGAGAAATAGGGACAGGGATAGAGGGATAGGGACAGGGATAGAGGGATATGAATAAAGGAACAGGGACAGAGAAATAGGGACAGGGATAGAGGGATATGTATAAAGGATCAGGGACAGAGAAATAGGGACAGGGATAGAGGGATATGTATAAAGGAACAGGGACAGGGATAGAGATAGAGTGACAGAGGAATAGGGACAGAGGGACAGGGACTGAGGAATAGGGACAGGGGTAGAGGGATAGGGACAGGGATAGATGGATAGAGATAAAAGGACCTCACTTTAAAAGAATAGACTGCTCTCTGGGCAGGCTTATAGCCTAGTAAATAATAATGTGCTTATAGTTACCTACATGGAGCCACCATTGTGCGGGTAGTAGCTATTTCCCATCCATCTAACCCTCCTGTGATATCAGAGTATGCACATGACTGCTGCTAACAAATGATAGAACTGGACTTCCTGTTGGAGGCGGGGCATGCAGGTAGCTGCAGGTAGCTGCAGGTGCTGAGGACGCTCCGTGCCTCTGAGAGAGGCCTAAATCAAACACCAACATATGCATTTGTTTCCCTTGGCCACATCCAGGCTTGGGAACATGGATTCCGGTCCAGCATGGGAAGTCAAAATTGCAGCCTAAAAGTGCACGGTGGCTGGTGCACACCATTTTCTACAGGAGTTCCTGAGCATTGGACCAGAACTATTTCAGTCAAGCCCTTTGCCACGTTTAAACCGTTATATTAAGGACTGTCAGAGTCTCTGTGTACTGTCCCTGGCAATTGAGTTGCACTTAAAAAAAAAAAGGGAGGCTCTGGGCTTATCTACACAAGAGGTGTTATTTTGAATAAAGCCGTTTACACAGTGGTATTCAGGATACAGAGTGGTGACTCTGACACTTACCTGGTTGAATGTGCTGTATACCTGGCGGCGACCCCTTCATCCCTGGGTGATAACTGAATGGGACATCGAAGTGCTCAGGCAGCGCTACCATCCCTGGAGATCCTAACACTGGTAGAGGAGGTGTCCCTCTCCCGAGTTGAGAGCGGAGCAGTGGCGGTGCTGAGTGGGTCACAAGGAAGTCTGGGCCCCCTGGATGGGCAAACAGTGAAAACAATCCCGCCCTCTACAGAGTGAGTCATCGGGGCCGACACTGCACATCGCTCCTGGTTGCTGTGTGCTCAGACCCTCCCCCCCGCCGACGGCGTGCACTCTAGCAGAGAAGGAGTGTTTGGTGTGAATGTTCTGTTGGCTGCTCTCTGCACCGCAGGCGTGCGGTTCTGCCATACAACAGTCCCTCTGTTTAGGATACAGTAGAGGGTCTCCTCGAACACGGAACACCATAACCTGGGTAAAGTGAGCAAAGGCAAGGTGCTCATGTTAAGACTCTGGATATCGGCGGCAAGGTAGCGTATCCTGATCTTTGAATTTTTGCCGGACTGGGTAGGTAAAAACTTTTTTGAGCTCTCTGAACATATTGACACATTTTGCCTATGCGCTTCAAAGCTTTCCTTATGTATTCAGCGCATTGAGCCTTTCTGCTATACCCACAAAGTGGACTGATAGCTCAGGTTGCCTGGATAAATTGGATGAACTGGCTGCAAAGACATTGCTATAAATAAGTTTAATGCTTAGATGTAGGGTGAGCTATTATCCTCTTTTGTGCTGTTAGCTCACCTATGTATATTTTGTAACAGTATAAGATTTTTCTCTGGTTCTGTGTCGCTGCAGTTCAAAACGTGAGAGGTTGAGTTAAACAAACTGAATGCTGAGCTTTAATGTAAGGGAGTCAGTTTTTCTTTATGTGCTGAGAGTTTATCTATGTATACCCTGCATTAGTAGAAAATCCTCTCCTGCTCTAAGCTATTGTATCTGTGCTTGTAAGATGTTGTGATATAATATCTGCATGGAAAGGTGGTTACAGAAGGTCAATATACATTAAAATATAGTGGCTATAATGGCTAGAAACTCCTTTCTTAATAATTTAACATCTAGAAGAGCTTGTTAAGGCTAAGAGATGTACACCTGAGGCATATAATATAGATTTGGTCTATCTCAAATTTGCTGTGGTAAAAAACACTAAGTCTTCTTAAGGCCTGCTCTTGCTGAATCGATTGAGTTAAATAACAGGACACTGAATTGTATTCACAGGAGTAACCCTAGAACAATATACTAGTCAAGTCGCTTATACACAAGTTACCTTGGGTAACCCTTACGGCATTGTTCTATGCCTAGGAAGCTGAGTATTTGCACTGATATTCAGCCACGCACATTAATCTAGGTAAAAGTTTCGTGTCACTAGATAGGATATTAGAGAGTACTATAAAGTATTCCAGATAATACCTAGTACTACACAGATAAATACTAGCTAGATCTTGTTCATGGATAAATATATGCAGCAAAGGAGCTCTCCCTCCAATATGCCTCCTAAATCCCGAGAAAAAAAGGGGAGCAGCAGGAACTTGGATTCTAGCACTGTCTCCCCTTTGGAAAAAAGTGTCTCCAATCCTTCTCCCAACAATCTGATAGAATTTGCAGCTGAAGTAGCCAAAATGCTGGCACCCCAATTTGATATGATTAAACAAGAGATTAGAAATGAGATATCAAACCTCACTTCGGAGGTTAGGCAGTTTTCATCTAGACTAGATGAAATTGAGAATCGGATCTCAGACCTGGAAGATAGATTCAATATTATTGATCCTGTAATAGATACTCATAGCAAAACTATCACATCACTCCAAGCTAAGGTTGAAGACCTTGAGGACCGATCAAGGCGTAATAATCTTAAAGTAATCGGTTTGCCAGAGTCGTCTGAATATCAAGATCTAATGATCTCAGCTCCTGCTGCTCCCTTTTTGGTTGAAAGGGCTCACAGGATAGGCCAACGTCGAGAACAGAATGAGGCCTTGAGGCCTAGGCCAGTAATTTTTAAATTTGTCAACTTCCAGGACAAATTACTATACCTCAAACACTACAGACAATGTAACTCTCTTTCCTTAGGCTCTCATAAATTACTGCTGTTCCAGGACTTCTCTTCAGAAACACTAACTAAGAGGAGAGATATGTCCTTCTTTTATGGGAGGCTACAGAAAGGTTGATTTACCCAGCAAAGTTAATAGTGCAGAAAGATGGAAATACACACACACTTAACAATGTTATGGAGGCTGAGACTTTCTGTAGGGAGGCAGGGGTTCCATGAGTAGGTCTTCAATATATCAGGATGCGGTTCTTCGATCACAGAATGAGAATACTATGTTACTTAGAGATGTAGAAGTGAGTACTATGGGCTCCGAACCTAGGATTATGATAGTTTTAGTTATAGAAATGGTGTTTTTATGTTTTGTTGGGGTTTTTGTGGGTTTGGGTCGTGTCTCCTGTGTTTGTTTAACTCTAGTAAACTTTTATGTTGCTCTCTAGCACAACCAGCTGACAACTCATCTAGTCAATATAATTATTTACATTTTTTTTTTAACTATTCAATTTCCAGCAAATTATGATGTGGGTCAAAGAACTGATATTTACAGTGACAGTCATGGTTGAGATCTGGAACGTCTAAGCACAGAGAAGGGGAGAGCATACGTGATACAGCTTGCCTGTTCTACAACATAAAATGTAAGTTTTCTTACTCACTAGAAGCTATTTTTTTTAACAATATTAGGTTTGTTAGGTTGGAGGAAAATAGAAATGTAATTTGATTTAACTACACATTAAATAGACATTCTAGTGCAAAACATACACCCATTAATTCCTTAGAACAGAGCTTTCCAAACTTTTTATGTTGGTGACACTTTTTAGAGTTACATTATTTTGCGACACAGTAATTCAGTTGTGCTAGCAAACAGGAGGGAATAAAGGAACAGGGACAGGGATAGAGATAGAGTGACAGAGGAATAGGGACAGAGGGACAGGGACAGAGGAATAGGGACAGGGGTAGAGGGATAGGGACAAGGATAGATGGATAGAGATAAAAGGACCTCACTTTAAAAGAATAGACTGCTCTCTGGGCAGGCTTATAGCCTAGTAAATAATAATGTGCTTATAGTTACCTACATGGAGCCACCATTGTGCGGGTAGTAGCTATTTCCCATCCATCTAACCCTCCTGTGATATCAGAGTATGCACATGACTGCTGCTAACAAATGATAGAAAGCGCAGGAAACTACTACCTGTGACATCAGAGGTCCTTTAGCTGAACAGGAACTAGCTCTCACTACAATGGTTTCAAAAAGGTAATTTTAAGATGCTGATATTTTTAAGCAGAGAGAGGGGCCCCTCTGTCAAGGGCACCTGTAGGCACATGCCTACTTTGCCTAATTATAAATCTGGCCCTGCTAAAGAGCTGGTGATTGGCGAGGATTGTGCAACTCCAACTTCTGATTGGCTCACAGGACACGTTTTGATTAGGAACTGCCGTGCTTGTGGCTACGATGTGGGACTTTACCTATGTCTTTAACCCCTTTACAGTTGTTAAACAAATAATTATCTAGAGACATTAAAGCAAAAAATACATTTTTTAATTAATCAGAGCATCTTATCTTGGCACTATAGTACCTTTAATTCATTCTTTATTGCACATTCCTTTCTGATGTAAAGAACATTTGCTCATTGCTAACATATTTTGCATGTTGGATTCTGCTGACCAATTACCAATTCCTGGTCTGTGACACAGTTTTGCATTGAATCTCCACTTTCATCTATTCAGCGAAAAAAAACACCAGCAACAGATATGAAAGTAAAAGATGCTTTTTGATTCATCCGTTCTGCTGCCGCTGGCTTGGTGAGATTAGTTTTAATCTAAAAGGCAGGATTTAAAAGCCAAAGGAGATTTAATTTAAAAAAAACGTCTGTGCGTAAAGTAAGCACAAATGTTCATTAAGAAGATGAGATATCATGATATTAGTGAAGATAATTCACATTCATTGCATTATAAAGAAATAAAAAAAATAATAAAAAATAATAATAAATATATATACATATTTTTTCTTTCTTTCAACATTATATTTGCACATGTTCTGTGAGGATGAAAAGTGGGTCACTATCTGTTTTTCCACTGTTGCTCAGATGTGCAGGGCAGAGAAACTGATTGTTTTCTTCTTAAACGGGGAGAGTCCACAGCTGCATTCATTACTTTTGGGAAATACAAAACCTGGCCACCAGGAGGAGGCAAAGACACCCCAGCCAAAGGCTTTAATACCTCCCCCACTTCCCTCATCCCCCAGTCATTCTTTGCCTTTCGTCACAGGAGGTTGGCAGAGAAGTGTCAGAAGATTCAATAAGTCTCTTATGGAGGGTTATTTTTTTTTTTTGGAATGGGACTGGAGTTTTAAGTAGTTTTGTCAGTGTCCCAGTGAGAGCTTGGATGAAAGTTAGAGTCTGGAGAAACCATCCAGACTCATATTAAAAGCTCCATAGGAAATCAGCGTTGATGAGTTTTGCTGCCTGCTTTCTTCACTCAAGTCCATGTCAGAAGTGGACTCGATCTGTCACACTTGAAGGGCCGTGTTTCTGTTCCACGGCATAGATTCCGGTAAGATTGTTTGTAATGTAAAAGAAGAGAGGGTCTCAGTGGGACTCCTTTTATCTTTATGGAATCAAGGGTTAATATCTCCTGAGGGGGGATTATTGAACAGGGGGGACTATAATTATGTGTGCTATGTGATTCTGTCTGCTAATGTGTAGTGATGCTTGGACTCGTGGCTATTTCAGGACATACCGGCTTTTTTGTCAGGCCGCGCGTTCCTTGTGGAGTGGCATGCTTTTCTTTGGCCTGCACGGTACACCTTGTGACTGGGCGTGGTCACGTTTTCTGTTCTCCATTTCTGTATTCTTGACTGGGTGGCGACGGAGAGAGTCTGTTTCGCTAGTTATCTGTGTCATAGGAGGTGTTTAGTGCACCAGCCATTGGGGGGTGTAAGGTGCCGTTTATTTTTTATCCATAATTTCAATAACCAAGTTATGGAGGATTCTGATTTTGTGGAGATGGATGTCTCAGATTCTTCTTGCGAGGAGTATGAAATGGCCCGGGTAATCCATGCCCATCGAATGCCACTCTAGAGTGCTTTTGTCTTCCGATTCGGGGAACTTAGAGTCTGCCGAGCCATCCGCCCCTGAGGATCACATATCCTGCGAAGTGCGCGCCCTAGAGCCTTCTCTTGCTACGCATGCAGGTGTCCCAAATGCCGTTACCCCTTCTCCGGAAAGCGGCTTGTTTCCTCCAAAGGTTACGGCACGATTCTGCACGGCCATATCTATGGCGTTGGCGCATTTACATCTTCCTGCTGGATACTGTCAGTGTTCCATTAACCAGGGCTCGTCAGGTGTGGAATCGTCTGGATCAGATCAGCCCTCTGGGGAAGCGGTTTCCTCTGATGCTTCAGGGGTCCAACCCTCGGGTCCGGGGTTTTCAGTAGCCCCAGCGGAGGTAAGTCTTGCCTTTCTTTATAGACTGGCGTCCTGCTGAGGCATGTTTTGACAGTGCTGGAGGATCCCAGTCCTAATGGGTCGATGGATCCTCAGTCTTCCATTCCAGACGGCAAGCAGGGTTAGACGAAGGGGGATGAAGTAAATCTCCTTGTCGTCTCTTTTTTTTTCTTTTTTTGAGGTTTATTATTCCAGTTCAGAGCTTCGGAAGAATTGGGTCTCTGACTGGCTGGTCCTGTTAGTGTGTCCATTCTTCTTGGGCGTTCGCCTGCAGGTGCTGCGCTTATTTACTTTGATCCAGTTAGGATGTATTTTATTTTATTTTGAAAAAAGCTCATGTCTGTTATAGTTTTTCCTTTCAGAAATTTTTTTTTCACTGGGATTTGATACTAGCAATTTTGTTAAATAATGTTAGGACATTGCTATGTCATTTATTTTGTCTTTCCCTACTAGGGCTTCGACTTTTCTGTGGCCTCTAGGGTGCCCTATGTATCAGGCTGGTCCTGGTCGGGCACTAGTTTTTCTGTTCCTTGAGGTCCGTACCTACCACGTGGTGCCCGTTATTACCAGCTGGCCCGGTTGGGGTGCTGAGTTGCTTACTCTGATGAAGAGTCCGCTTTCTTGGTTTTGTATGTTATAGGGGGCATTTCGTTCCTAGACATCAGGCCGGTCCTCATTTATTCCTTTGGGTTGGGCATCAGAGGGGATTGTGCTCAGTCCTCAATGTCCTATTCCTGATGGCTGGTAGGGTTACCGAGCTCGGATCCTGCTAAGGCTTGCTTTGGGGGTTCCTGACTTTGGTTCGGGAACTAGCATTTCTCCTTCCCAACAGGGTTGGAAGTTCAGATGGCTCCTTGAAAATCTGTGGTACCAGGTTTAGGTGGCGATTACTCTTCTCCTCTATTGGTATTTTTTCTTAAATTTTCCTTTTTGAATCCATTGGCGACGGTACCTCTTTCTTAAAGGGTCGAGGTTGTTTGTGCCTCTTTTTTCCCTTCTTGGGGCTGGTTTTCTGGTCATCTGTTTCTGGAAGCTCAGGCCCTTTTGTCCTTTTTCTTCCTCCTACGATATCTCATCTGCTACCATAATTTTGGAGCTCTGGAGATTGTGTTGTCTCCTTTTTTCCTGCGGTTCCCCCTGCTTAGGCATTTTGATTTGACCTGTTGCTTGCCAGGAGTTTGGGATTCTCGTTCATCATACATTCCTCGAGCTGTAGGGGTTTCCGGGAGATTGATCCCGAGTGGATTTTTGGAGACTTTTTATCTTCACAAACTAGATTTTCTAGGTTTTGAGCTCTGTTCTCTCGTAAGTTACCTTAGTCTTTAGAACTAGCGGGTGTTGTCCCTTGAGCCTTTAGGGGTTAAGTTCTCCATCTCTGGGATACTTAGGCGAGCATTCAGTGTCCAAGGACCCTTGTATGTGGCCGTGATTGCATCACTCGTGGTGCAAGGTCTTCTCCGGATGGGGTAACCCGTTGGTTCCCCTGAGGTTATTAGTTATGAAGCCGGCTCCGACTTTTTTGTCCTGTTATTATCTTTGACTGGGCATTCTGGGTTTTCTGTGGATGGATCTGGATGGCCCAGTGTTTCCGGTTCCGGAACGTCCTCATGTCCCTTCTGGCAAATTTTTCTCTCTCTTACCAGAGAATTGGAAATTTCTATTGGGCAGGCTGTATTAGCCGGATGACAATCGGTATTGGCTTTTTACCGTCTGTCTACAGCTTTACGCTCCATGCTTGTAGGCGAGTGAGCTGTTATGTTTGTGTTTCCCCTCCCTTTGGAGAGGATTGGGCATACCACAGTATCCACCTGGTGCCCCAGAGGTATTTTCTTCTTCTGTTCTGTGGGGTCTTCCCTGCCTCGTGTGCAGGATATCAGCTGGATTTCTGGTGTCATGCCATTTCTGTTTTCAGTATAGGGTCTCCTTTTTTTGGAAGTGTCCCTTCTCTTCGGGAAGGGAACTGGTTGGGGATCCCATCCTTTTCCTTCCTGTGGGTGGTTTGAGGAATTTTTTAATTCCCTTCTCCTTTTCGGACATTGCCAGTCACTTGGTGCTGAGTCCGTTTGCCTCGGAGTGGTTCTGACTGCTCTGTTGAGCCTTGACCACATATCATCAATAGGTTTTGTGGGCCTCCCTTGGGTGGGAGGCTTTGCGGTGTTTCCTTACCTCAGCAGGTAGCTTTTCTCTGCTGGTTTTCGGATTCTGTCCTGCCCCGTTTTTTGTTTGTGGGTAGGATTTGCTCTGCACTTCTTTGGAGTTTTTCTTTCTAATGACACGGTGTGTCCACGGATCATCATTAATTACTGTTGGAAATACCACTCCTGACCAGCAGGAGGAGGCAAAGAGCACCACAGCAAAGCTGTTAAGTATCACTTTCCTACCCACAATCCACAGTCATTCTCTTTGCCTGCGGTGCAAGGAGGAGGTGAAGGATTTCTGCCTCTTCTATTTTGTTGCATAAGCGTTTGGCGGTTGTGCCAGATGTTCAATCCTTTTGTCAGGCCTTGGTCAGAATCAGGCCTGTGTTTAAATCTGTTACTCCTCTCTGGAGTCTTAACCTTGTTCTTAGAGTTTTGCAGCAGGCTCTGTTTGAGCCTGTGTATTCTTTAGATATTAAGATGTTATCTTGGAAGGTCTTATTTCTTGTTGCCATTTCTTTTGCTCAGAGAGTCTCTGAACTCTAGGCATTGCAGTTTGACTCCCCTTACCCTATTTTTCATTCTGATAAGGTGGTTTTGTGTTCGAAGTTAGGTTTCCTTCCTAAGGTTGTTTTGATAGGAATATTAATCAGGAGATTGTTGTTCCTTCTTTGTGTCCTATTTTTGTCAGTCTTCTGCTTTGTTTGTCTGTTTCTCTGGGAAACTCAAGGGCCAGAAAGCTACGGCTACTTCTCTTTCGCTCTGGCTGAAGAGTATAATTTGTTTGGCTTATGAAATTGCTTTACAGCAGCCTCATGAGAGAATCACGGCTCACTCTACGAGGGCTGTTTCTTGAGCTGCTGGTGCAATGCTGAATACCGTGAGCGTATTCAGCAAGGTCTGGCGGACCTGATCCTCAGTGTCGGATCAGGTCCACCAGACCTTGATAACTTGGGGCCACTATCTTGAAGATGGGGGATTGGCTCTTCCAGATATTAAAAAATACAATATAGTAACATTAGCGCGCTTCGAGATTGACTGGATAACGGAATATATCTCACATCGCTATTGTTGGAAGAGGGAATAATATCTCCCTTTTTGTTGAAAGCCATAATGCATTGCCCAGCCTCGCAACTTCCAAATCATATAAAAAATATAAATACAATATGAAATGTGGTCGAGGCTTGGCAAAAACTTAACATAACATTGAATATGTATTAGACATGTGCACCGCTAAAAAATTCGGTTCGTTTTCGGTTCGGATCGATTCGGACTTTTAGAATTTCGTTTCGGATCGAATCTGATTCGGCAAAATTTGAATAAATTCGTTTCGGATTTATTCGGATCCGAATAAATTCGTTTCGGATTTATTCGGATTCGGCTGAATTCGGTTCTATTCCGTTCCGAAATTCGGTATGTTTTTACTACACTAACACCCATTTAGTACACTAAGTCACTAACACCCATAAACTACCTATGAACCACTAAACCGAGGCCCCCCCACATCGCAAACCCTATAATAACATTATTTAACCCCTAATCTGCCGATCGGATATCGCCGCCGCCTACATTATAGCTATTAACCCCTAATCTGCTGTCCCTAACACCGCCGACCCCTACATTATAGTTATTAACCCTTAATCTGCCTCCCCCAACGTCGCCACAATCTAACTATAAGTATTAACCCCTAATCTGCCGACCCGATATCGCCGCCGCCTACATTATAGCTATTAACCCCTAATCTGCTGTCCCTAACACCGCTGACCCCTACATTATAGTTATTAACCCCTAATCTGCCTCCCCCAACGTCGCCGCAATCTAACTACAAGTATTAACCCCTAATCTGCCGACCCGATATCGCCGCCGCCTACATTATAGCTATTAACCCCTAATCTGCTGTCCCTAACACCGCCGACCCCTACATTATAGTTATTAACCCCTAATCTGCCTCCCCCCAACGTCGCCGCAATCTAACTACAAGTATTAACCCCTAATCTGCCGACCGCAAATCGCCGCCACTATAATAAATGTATTAACCCCTAAACCGCCGCACTCCCGCCTCGCAAACACTATAATACATTTTATTAACCCCTAATCTGCCCTCCCTAACATCGCCGCCACCTACCTACAATTATTAACCCCTAATCTCCCGCCCCCAACGTCGCTGCTACTATAATAAGGTTATTAACCCCTAAACCGCCGCACTCCCGCCTCGCAAACACTATAATACATTTTATTAACCCCTAATCTGCCCTCCCTAACATCGCCGCCACCTACCTACAATTATTAACCCCTAATCTCCCGCCCCCATCGTCGCCGCTACTATAATAAGGTTATTAACCCCTAAACCTAAGTCTAACCCTAACCCTAACACCCCCTAACTTAAATATAATTTAAATAAAACGAAATAAGTTTACTATAGTTAAATAAATGAATCCTATTTAAAACTAAATACTTACCTGTAAAATAAACCCTAAGATAGCTGCAATATAACTAATAGTTACATTGTAGCTATCTTAGCATTTATATTTATTTTACAGGCAACTTTGTATTTATTTTAACTAGGTACCATAGTTATTAAATAGTTAATAACTATTTAATAACTACCTAGCTAAAATAAATACAAATTTACCTGTAAAATAAATCCTAACCTAAGTTACACTAACACCTAACACTACACTATCATTAAATTAACTAAATAAATGAATCATATTTAAAACAAAATACTTACCTGTAAAATAAACCCTAATATAGCTGCAATATAACTAATAGTTACATTGTAGCTATTTTAGCATTTATATTTATTTTACAGGCAACTTTGTATTTATTTTAACTAGGTACAAAAGCTATTAAATAGTTATTGACTAATTAATAGCTACCTAGTTAAAATAATTACAAAATTACCTGTAAAATAAATCCTAACCTAAGTTACAATTAAACCTAATTAACTACAAGTACCTACAATTATCTACAATTAAATAAACTAAAGTACAAAACCCCCCCACTAAATTACAAAAAAAAACAAACACTAAATTACAAAAAATAAAAAAATATTACAAGAATTTTAAACTAATTACACCTAATCTAAGCCCCCTAATAAAATAACAAAGCCCCCCAAAATAAAAAAAATGCCCTACCCTATACTAAATTACAAAAGTTAACAGCTATATTACCTTACCAGCCCTGAACAGGGCCCTTTGCGGGGCATGCCCCAAAGAAAACAGCTCTTTTGCCTGTAAAAAAAAAAACACAATCCCCCCCCCACATTACAACCCACCACCCACATACCCCTACTCTAACCCAAACCCCCCTTAAATAAACCTAACACTACCCCCCTGAAGATCTCCCTACCTTGAGTCGTGTTCACCCAGCCGGGCCGAAGTCTTCATCCGATGGGGCAGAAGAGGACATCCAGACCGGCAGAAGTCTTCATCCAAGCGGGGCAAGAAGAGGTCTTCCATCCATCATACAAGTACCAAAATACAAACAAACACTAAATTACAAAAAATAATAAAATATTACAATAATTTTAAACTAATTACACCTAATCTAAGCCCCCTACTAGCTATTAATATAGCTTCAATATAACTAATAGTTACATTGTAGCTATTTTAGGATTTATATTTATTTTACAGGCAACTTTGTATTTATTTTAACTAGGTACAATAGCTATTAAATAGTTAATAACTATTTAATAACTACCTAGCTAAAATAAATACAAATTTACCTGTAAAATAAATCATAACCTAAGTTACAATTACACCTAACACTACACTATCATTAAATTAACTAAATAAATGAATCCTATATAAAACTAAAGACTTACCTGTAAAATAAACCCTAATATAGCTGCAATATAACTAATAGTTACATTGTAGCTATTTTAGCATTTATATTTATTGTACAGGCAACTTTGTATTTATTTTAACTAGGTACAATAGCTATTAAATAGATATTTACTGTTTAATAGCTACCTAGTTAAAATAATTACAAAATTACCTGTAAAATAAATCCTAACCTAAGTTACAATTAAACCTAACACTACACTATCATTAAATAAATTAACTACAAGTACCTACAATTAAATACAATTAAAAAACTAAACTAAAGTACAACCCCCCCCCCACTAAATTACAAAAAATAAAAAAATATTACAAGAATTTTAAACTAATTACACCTAATCTAAGCCCCCTAATAAAATAACAAAGCCCCCCAAAATAAAAAAAATGCCCTACCTTATACTAAATTACAAAAGTTAACAGCTCTATTACCTTACCAGCCCTGAACAGGGCCTTTTGCGGGGCATGCCCCAAAGAAAACAGCTCTTTTGCCTGTAAAAAAAAACACAACCCCCCCCCCCCACATTACAACCCACCACCCACATACCCCTACTCTAACCCAAACCCCCCTTAAATAAACCTAACACTACCCCCCTGAAGATCTCCCTACCTTGAGTCGTGTTCACCCAGCCGGGCCGAAGTCTTCATCCGATGGGGCAGAAGAGGACATCCAGACTGGCAGAAGTCTTCATCCAAGCGGGGCAAGAAGAGATCTTCCATCCATCAGAAAAGTACAAAAAAACAAACAAACACTAAATTAGCAAAAATAATAAAATATTGCAATAATTTTAAACTAATTACACCTAATCTAAGCCCCCTACTAGCTATTAATATAGCTACAATATAACTAATAGTTACATTGTAGCTATTTTAGGATTTATATTTATTTTACAGGCAACTTTGTATTTATTTTAACTAGGTACAATAGCTATTAAATAGTTAATAACTACCTAGCTAAAATAAATACAAATTTACCTGTAAAATAAACCCTAACCTAAGTTACAATTACACCTAACACTACACTGTCATTAAATTAACTAAATAAATTAATCCTATATAAAACTAAATACTTACCTGTAAAATAAACTCTAATATAGCTACAATATAACTAATAGTTACATTGTAGCTATTTTAGCATTTATATTTATTTTACAGGCAACTTTGTATTTATTTTAACTAGGTACAAAAGCTATTAAATAGTTATTGACTAATTAATAGCTACCTAGTTAAAATAATTACAAAATTACCTGTAAAATAAATCCTAACCTAAGTTACTATTAAACCTAACTCTACACTATCATTAAATAAATTAACTACAAGTACCTACAATTAAATACAATGAAATAAACTAAACTAAAGTACAAAAAAAACAAACACTAAATTACAAAAAATAAAAAAAAATTACAAGAATTTTAAACTAATTACACCTAATCTAAGCCCCCTAATAAAATAACAAAGCCCCCCAAAATAAAAAAATGCCCTACCCTATACTAAATTACAAAAGTAATCAGCTCTATTACCTTACCAGCCCTGAACAGGGCCTTTTGCGGGGGCATGCCCCATAGAAAACAGCTCTTTTGCCTGTAAAAAAAAACACAATACCCCCCCCCACATTACAACCCACCACCCACATACCCCTACTCTAACCCAAACCCCCCTTAAATAAACCTAACACTACCCCCCTGAAGATCTCTCTACCGTGTCTTCACCCAGCGGGCCGAAGTCTTCATCCGATCGGGCAGAAGAGGACATCCAGACCGGCAGAAGTCTTCATCCAAGCGGGGCAAGAAGAGGTCTTCCATCCATCAGAAGTCTTGATCCAGGCGGCATCTTCTCTGTTCATCCATCCGGAGCGGAGCGGCAGCATCCTGAAGACATCCCACGCAGAGCATCCTCTTCTTTCTTGATCCGACGACTAGGTGACTGTACCTTTAAGTGACGTCATCCAAGATGGCGTCCCTTGAATTCCGATTGGCTGATAGGATTCTATCAGCCAATCGGAATTAAGGTATGAAAAATCTGATTGGCTGATTCAATCAGCCAATCAGATTCAAGTTCAATCCGATTGGCTGATCCAATCAGCCAATCAGATTGAGCTCGCATTCTATTGGCTGATCGGAACAGCCAATAGAATGCGAGGTCAATCTGATTGGCTGATTCCATCAGCCAATCGGATTGAACTTGAATCTGATTGGCTGATTAAATCAGCCAATCAGATTTTTCCTACCTTAATTCCGATTGGCTGATAGAATCCTATCAGCCAATCGGAATTCAAGGGACGCCATCTTGGATGACGTCACTTAAAGGTACAGTCACCTAGTCGTCGGATCAAGAAAGAAGAGGATGCTCTGCGTGGGATGTCTTCAGGATGCTGCCGCTCCGCTCCGGATGGATGAACAGAGAAGATACCGCCTGGATCAAGACTTCTGATGGATGGAAGACCTCTTCTTGCCCCGCTTGGATGAAGACTTCTGCCGGTCTGGATGTCCTCTTCTGCCCGATCGGATGAAGACTTCGGCCCGCTGGGTGAAGACACGGTAGAGAGATCTTCAGGGGGGTAGTGTTAGGTTTATTTAAGGGGGGTTTGGGTTAGAGTAGGGGTATGTGGGTGGTGGGTTGTAATGTGGGGGGGGGGGTATTGTGTTTTTTTTTACAGGCAAAAGAGCTGTTTTCTATGGGGCATGCCCCGCAAAAGGCCCTGTTCAGGGCTGGTAAGGTAATAGAGCTGATTACTTTTGTAATTTAGTATAGGGTAGGGCATTTTTTTATTTTGGGGGGCTTTGTTATTTTATTAGGGGGCTTAGATTAGGTGTAATTAGTTTAAAATTCTTGTAATTTTTTTTATTTTTTGTAATTT
This sequence comes from Bombina bombina, assembly GCF_027579735.1. Classification (NCBI taxonomy): domain Eukaryota; kingdom Metazoa; phylum Chordata; class Amphibia; order Anura; family Bombinatoridae; genus Bombina; species Bombina bombina. The sequence continues at coordinate 19,526,343 of NC_069510.1, read as the reverse complement.
AGTGTTTGTTTTTTTTGTACTTTAGTTTAGTTTATTTCATTGTATTTAATTGTAGGTACTTGTAGTTAATTTATTTAATGATAGTGTAGAGTTAGGTTTAATAGTAACTTAGGTTAGGATTTATTTTACAGGTAATTTTGTAATTATTTTAACTAGGTAGCTATTAAACAGTAAATATCTATTTAATAGCTATTGTACCTAGTTAAAATAAATACAAAGTTGCCTGTAAAATAAATATAAATGCTAAAATAGCTACAATATAACCATTAGTTATATTGTAGCTATATTAGGGTTTATTTTACAGGTAAGTATTTAGTTTTATATAGGATTAATTTATTTAGTTAATTTAATGATAGTGTAGTGTTAGGTGTAATTGTAACTTAGGTTAGGGTTTATTTTACAGGTAAATTTGTATTTATTTTAGCTAGGTAGTTATTAACTATTTAATAGCTATTGTACCTAGTTAAAATAAATACAAAGTTGCCTGTAAAATAAATATAAATCCTAAAATAGCTACAATGTAACTATTAGTTATATTGTAGCTATATTAATAGCTAGTAGGGGGCTTAGATTAGGTGTAATTAGTTTAAAATTATTGTAATATTTTATTATTTTTGCTAATTTAGTGTTTGTTTGTTTTTTTGTACTTTTCTGATGGATGGAAGACCTCTTCTTGCCCCGCTTGGATGAAGACTTCTGCCAGTCTGGATGTCCTCTTCTGCCCCATCGGATGAAGACTTCGGCCCGGCTGGGTGAACACGACTCAAGGTAGGGAGATCTTCAGGGGGGTAGTGTTAGGTTTATTTAAGGGGGGTTTGGGTTAGAGTAGGGGTATGTGGGTGGTGGGTTGTAATGTGGGGGGAGGGATTGTGTTTTTTTTTTACAGGCAAAAGAGCTGTTTTCTTTGGGGCATGCCCCGCAAAGGGCCCTGTTCAGGGCTGGTAAGGTAATAGAGCTGTTAACTTTTGTAATTTAGTATAGGTTAGGGCATTTTTTTTATTTTGGGGGGCTTTGTTATTTTATTAGGGGGCTTAGATTAGGTGTAATTAGTTTAAAATTCTTGTAATATTTTTTTATTTTTTGTAATTTAGTGGGGGGGGGGTTGTACTTTAGTTTAGTTTTTTTAATTGCATTTAATTGTAGGTACTTGTAGTTAATTTATTTAATGATAGTGTAGTGTTAGGTTTAATTGTAACTTAGGTTAGGATTTATTTTACAGGTAATTTTGTAATTATTTTAACTAGGTAGCTATTAAATAGTCAATATCTATTTAATAGCTATTGAACCTAGTTAAAATGAATACAAAGTTGCCTGTACAATAAATATAAATGCTAAAATAGCTACAATGTAACTATTAGTTATATTGCAGCTATATTAGGGTTTATTTTACAGGTAAGTCTTTAGTTTTATATAGGATTCATTTATTTAGTTAATTTAATGACAGTGTAGTGTTAGGTGTAATTGTAACTTAGGTTATGATTTATTTTACAGGTAAATTTGTATTTATTTTAGCTAGGTAGTTATTAAATAGTTATTAACTATTTAATAACTATTGTACCTAGTTAAAATAAATACAAAGTTGCCTGTAAAATACATATAAATCCTAAAATAGCTACAATGTAACTATTAGTTATATTGAAGCTATATTAATAGCTAGTAGGGGGCTTAGATTAGGTGTAATTAGTTTAAAATTATTGTAATATTTTATTATTTTTTGTAATTTAGTGTTTGTTTGTATTTTGGTACTTGTATGATGGATGGAAGACCTCTTCTTGCCCCACTTGGATGAAGACTTCTGCCGGTCTGGATGTCCTCTTCTGCCCCATCGGATGAAGACTTCGGCCCGGCTGGGTGAACACGACTCAAGGTAGGGAGATCTTCAGGGGGGTAGTGTTAGGTTTATTTAAGGGGGGTTTGGGTTAGAGTAGGGGTATGTGGGTGGTGGGTTGTAATGTGGGGGGGGGATTGTGTTTTTTTTTTTACAGGCAAAAGAGCTGTTTTCTTTGGGGCATGCCCCGCAAAGGGCCCTGTTCAGGGCTGGTAAGGTAATAGAGCTGTTAACTTTTGTAATTTAGTATAGGGTAGGGCATTTTTTTTATTTTGGGGGGCTTTGTTATTTTATTAGGGGGCTTAGATTAGGTGTAATTAGTTTAAAATTCTTGTAATATTTTTTTATTTTTTGTAATTTAGTGTTTGTTTTTTTTTGTAATTTAGTGGGGGGGTTTTGTACTTTAGTTTATTTAATTGTAGATAATTGTAGGTACTTGTAGTTAATTAGGTTTAATTGTAACTTAGGTTAGGATTTATTTTACAGGTAATTTTGTAATTATTTTAACTAGGTAGCTATTAATTAGTCAATAACTATGTAATAGCTATTGTACCTAGTTAAAATAAATACAAAGTTGTCTGTAAAATAAATATAAATGCTAAAATAGCTACAATGTAACTATTAGTTATATTGCAGCTATATTAGGGTTTATTTTACAGGTAAGTATTTTGTTTTAAATAGGATTCATTTATTTAGTTAATTTAATGATAGTGTAGTGTTAGGTGTTAGTGTAACTTAGGTTAGGATTTATTTTACAGGTAAATTTGTATTTATTTTAGCTAGGTAGTTATTAAATAGTTATTAACTATTTAATAACTATTGTACCTAGTTAAAATAAATACAAAGTTGCCTGTAAAATAAATATAAATGCTAAGATAGCTACAATGTAACTATTAGTTATATTGCAGCTATATTAGGGTTTATTTTACAGGTAAGTATTTTGTTTTAAATAGGATTCATTTATTTAGTTAATTTAATGATAGTGTAGTGTTAGGTGTTAGTGTAACTTAGGTTAGGATTTATTTTACAGGTAAATTTGTATTTATTTTAGCTAGGTAGTTATTAAATAGTTATTAACTATTTAATAACTATTGTACCTAGTTAAAATAAATACAAAGTTGCCTGTAAAATAAATATAAATGCTAAGATAGCTACAATGTAACTATTAGTTATATTGCAGCTATCTTAGGGTTTATTTTACAGGTAAGTCTTTAGTTTTAAATAGGATTCATTTATTTAACTATAGTAAACTTATTTCGTTTTATTTAAATTATATTTAAGTTAGGGGGTGTTAGGGTTAGGGTTAGACTTAGGTTTAGGGGTTAATAACCTTATTATAGTAGCGGCGACGATGGGGGCGGGAGATTAGGGGTTAATAATTGTAGGTAGGTGGCGGCGATGTTAGGGAGGGCAGATTAGGGGTTAATAAAATGTATTATAGTGTTTGCGAGGCGGGAGTGCGGCGGTTTAGGGGTTAATACATTTATTATAGTGGCGGCGATTTGCGGTCGGCAGATTAGGGGTTAATACTTGTAGTTAGATTGCGGCGACGTTGGGGGAGGCAGATTAAGGGTTAATAACTATAATGTAGGGGTCGGCGGTGTTAGGGACAGCAGATTAGGGGTTAATAGCTATAATGTAGGCGGCGGCGATATCGGGTCGGCAGATTAGGGGTTAATACTTGTAGTTAGATTGCGGCGACGTTGGGGGAGGCAGATTAGGGGTTAATAACTATAATGTAGGGGTCGGCGGTGTTAGGGACAGCAGATTAGGGGTTAATAGCTATAATGTAGGCGGCGGCGATATCGGGTCGGCAGATTAGGGGTTAATACTTATAGTTAGATTGCGGCGACGTTGGGGGGAGGCAGATTAGGGGTTAATAACTATAATGTAGGGGTCGGCGGTGTTAGGGACAGCAGATTAGGGGTTAATAGCTATAATGTAGGTGGCGGCGATATTCGGTCGGCAGATTAGGGGTTAATAAAATAATGCAGGTGTCAGCGATAGCGGAGGCAGCAGATTAGGGGTTAATAAGTGTTAGATTAGGGGTGTTTAGAGACTCGGGGTACATGTTAGGGTGTTAGGTGCAGACTTAGTGTTTCCCCATAGGAAACAATGGGGCTGCGGTGTTAGTTTTTTTTCAGCCGAAACTCCCATTGTTTCCTATGGGGAAATGCCGAATTTTAACGAGCTAATTCGGATTTATTCGGAGATACGGCAGCTATTTCGGATTCATTCGGTAGATTCGGAAGTATTTTAATTCGGAAATCCGAATCGATCCGAATCTCCGAATTTACTGAATTTACCAAATTTCCGAATTAATCCGAAACGAACCGCACATGTCTAATATGTATTATGAATTATTCCCATTCCTTCCTATCACAGGTAATCCAAAATTTGCACCCGGCTCCTCGTCAGAAGTTTTCAAAACTTGGGCGCTAAAAGGATTATCCTTAGTTTATCAGCTATATGATACTGTATACTAATTGAGAACCTTTGAAAGTATATCCAGAGAATTTAATTTACCCAATAAAAATGTATTTGCCTATTTACAGATTAGACATTTTTTTACAAGGACTTAAAAAGCCTAGAGTGGAAACGCCTGGTGGGGAGAAAATCAGGGCATATATGGCTGTGTATAGGACAGGGAACCATAATATAGCTCTATTATATAAAATTATGCTGGCAAAACAGGGCTAGTAGAGACATGGAGAATGTGTTATAGTGATGTTTCTATAGATAAAATAAAGTGAAGTCTCAAAAGGACTCAAGGTGCCCCTATCTCTGTAGCTTGGAAAGAGTCTCATATAAAGTTACTTAATAAAGTCTGCATTACACCTATAGAAATGGTTAAATGGAATTTAAATACGCTAAGTAAATGTCCCAAATGTAACAATCCCGCTGCCAATTTAATACACTGATTTTGGTCTTGCACTAAAATTTAGCAGTTCTGGAACAAAATAGAATACTGGCTTAATAAAAAGCTAGAAATGAGTCTGAAACTTAAAGCCAGAGATATTTTTTTCCTCTCATCAATAAGTGCCAACAAAGGAAATATTAATTTAGTAAATGCTGCAATTCTGCTGGGTCGTAGTCTGATATTAAAGAATTGGAAGAATAAGGTAGCACCATAAATAGTGAGTTTTTCACATTCCATGTATTATCCAATAATTTTCTAACAATTTACTGTGTTATGTTTATGACTACGGTCCCAGAGACCGAAACCGGTCAAACTGTTTCTCTCATTTTTTAACTCACAAGGAGCACTTGTTTGTTTCATGGATACACAATACTAAAGACTTTTTCCTTTTTATTTATCTCAGCTCTGTGTCATTTTCAAGAAATTACAAAGGAACTCTCCATTTTTTTTTTATATATTTTACCGTGGAGTACTGGGACTCCGCTCAGTATTTGTTTCCTTTGTTACCTGCTGGAACAATTGGCCTATCACCTTACCTCCTATTTGGTGGGAGGAGCATCTGGGCTTGTGCCAAACTTTTCTACAAGCCGCCTGAAACACGCTGGGATAACCGCCGAACTTCAGTAACAAGAACTGCTACAACCGCGGGATATCCAATACAGATCAGCCGTGACGAGCGGCGGAGCGCAAGGTACGTCAGACGCTCTGGGTGTCATCTGTAAGAAAGGAAGAACCGCGAACGGCGATACTCACTGAAGAGACGCCGAGAATCAGGAGCAGCGGGGGTGTAACCAAGTAACACTTGTCATTATTTACCTTGTTTGCAGTACCTTAGCTGGTATAGAGGGAATTGTTTACTGTGAATGGTGTATCAATTGGTGAAAGACACGTTAAGGTTTATACAGCCTCTGAGAGTGTCACCACTGTGTTTATAAGTATACAGCCTTTTTTATGCACAATCCTCGCTACACACTGTCAGCTATTTTTGGACTGATTTGGTTATGATTATGATAGTTACTATATGGTTGCTTACAGCGTTCAATGTTTTTGATATGGACATAATGATCTTTACTGCTAACTGCTAGCTGCTTGTTGCAAAAGTAACAGCCCAGTTACTAGCTCCCAGCACCCACCATTGACTGTCTGAGAACTTTTGATCCACAATTTTTGTATCACATTTATAAATTTACTGTAACACCTATACAAAATAAAAAAAAAATAAAGTTTTCTTTGCAAAATGGCTAAGGATTATTTTGTCCGACCCTCTATAAATACAATTTCTGTTAACGTCTCAGTACCACAAAACGGAAGTTTTTGAACAATTAATTTTGCAAAATATTTTCCCAACCGCATGGTACTAGAGTTCTTGTTTTCCTAATTAGGAATCTGAGGCTTGATGATGGGGGAGGATGAGGAGGAAGAGAGGATATGTAGAAATTTTTTTCTCTTTTTTTTCTTTTGTTTGTTTGTTGTGGTGGTTTTGTTTTGTTTGTTTAATTTAATCTAAAATACACCAACAGTGTACTTTGGCTTACTGAGTAAAATGTCTCACATTATATACATCTACATAATTTGGATGTAAGGTTCTCGAATATGGTAACCAGAAAGGGAACTTTTGAATTTATAATATGTTATGTATTTGGCACTAAATAGACTAGACTAAGTCAGTCTGTCTTTCTATGTGCTGATTTGTTGTTCTTTTGTTTATCCACAACTGTTATGGACGTATACTTATTCATTTTGTGGACTATATTAAGACATCCTGTGAGATGCATAGAGAATGTAAATGCGAGCTATCTAATTTTTTCTTTTTATATTGTTGGAATAAAGCAAGATTTAAAAAAAATTAGTGCACTACAGTATATGTATGTATGTATATATATATATATATATATTGTCTCACACACACAATCCAGCACATAGCATATCACACCAACACATAAACTACCACATCAACACACACAATCCAGCACATAGATTGTCACACACAATCCAACACACAGGCTGTCCCAGCAATACACCAACACAAAGACTGTCATATCAACACACACAGACAGTCTCACACACAAAATCCAACACATCAACACACACCAGCACAGAGATTGACACATTAATACACACCAACACATAGAATGTATTAGCTATATGCTATAGCGAATCATGCCCGCTCGACATCGCTAAATGCAGACAGTATACACTGTTCCACATTTATCATCGTACAAAAATTTCTGGTGAAAAGCTTGTGTAATGCCGCCTCCTGCTCACTGGCTTGGATTGGGATGATTTTAATCTGCCACCTAAAAGGTGGCAATCAGGCGAGCCAGAAATGATGGGCCTCCGAAGCCGCATCTGCTGCTTAATAAATGGAGCCCATAGAGTGTGACATCAGCACACACACATAGACTGTCACATAAACATACACACAAACATTAACACATAGACTGTCACATTAACACATACACACACACACACACACACTAAGACATAGACTGTCACATAAACACACACAAACACTAACACATACTGTCACATAAACACACACAAACACTAACACATAGACTGTCACATAAACACACACACAAACACTAACACATAGACTGTCACATAAACACACACACTAACACATAGACTGACACATAAACACACACACTAACACATAGACTGTCACATAAACACACACACTAACACATAGACTGTCACATAAACACACACACTAACACATAGACTGTCACATAAACACACACACACTAACACTAACACGTAGACTGTCACATAAACACACACACACACTAACACATAGACTGTCACATACACACACAACACATAGACTGTCACATAAACACATACACAAACACTATCACACAGACTGTCACATAAACACTAAAATATAGACTGTCACATAAACACATACACACAAACAGTAACACACAGACTCACATAAACACAGACACAAACACTAACACATAGATTGTCACATAAACACACACATACACACACAACACATAGACTGTCACATGAACACATATACACACAAACACTAACACATAGACTGTCACATCAACATATATACACACATACACTAACACATAGACTGTCACATAAACACACACACACAGACGCTAACACATAAACTGTCACGAACACACACACATACACTAACACATAGAATGTCACATAAACACACACATACACACACAACACATAGACTGTCACATACACACACACAAACACTAACACATAGACTGTCACATAAACACAAACACAAACACATATACTGTCACATGAACACAAACACTAACAAATAGACTGTCACATAAACACACACACAAACACTAACAAATAGACTGTCACATAAACACACACACATACATAAACACACACATACATAAACACACACATACATAAACACTCACACATAGACTGTCACATCAACACATACAAATCACATGACATTAACACATATGCAGCAACACACACTAACACATGCACAGCAACACACACTATCACATTAACACATACGCAGCAACACATAGACTCTCACATCATCACACACCAATACATGGACTGTAATATCAACACATGAAGACACAGACTGTCACATCAACACACACTAACAAATATACATCAAGACTGTTAAATCCTAAGGTACTCATAGCTTCACTGAAGCACACCCCTGGGGCTTTCAGCACTAATGGCTTCCTTAGCATTGTCCTCTCGTTGTAGCCTGTATTACTGTGAGTACACAATGTGATGCTGAGCTCACATGACAAGTCAGTTGCAAAGTCAGGTAGGGCCAATTTAACCTGTGTCTAAATAAAATAAAAACACATAGAAATAAATATAAAATAAAGTCTTAAACATACATCCAATTCTGTAATTAAAATAACACTAGATTTATTTTAGTACACATAAATATGCTAGCACTACTGCTACTCAATAGCAAAGCCTCAGAAAAAGGCTCAGATTAAAGACTATGTGGTGTGTGGTACAGCATTTGTTTGGCTGAGTATCAGCTGTTCTCACTTTATTTCAAATAAAGAAATGCTCACAGATTGTGACTGGCATCCATCAACTTTAACGGGCACCAAAAGGCGCACAAAAGTACTCGTGATTTGAAATACCAATAAGCTTTAGGTGTAATATAAGGCAAACCTTTAAATGTATTAGAGCCCCCCCCCCCCCCCCATTTTTGCTGTCTTTATAAATATTGAAAACAGTTTTATTTAGTATTAAATAAATCTAGTATACATTTTAAAAAAAGACTTAGAACTCTCTTAAGTATTTTTAACATAAATAAAATGTATTAAAACAACATAAACAGCTAGTAGCAATAAAGAACTGCTATATTATTTTCAAGGTTTTTCTCACAATAAAATCCAAGTCTGTATAAAATCTGGTTATGTGCTATATTGGCTGAGAGATAGATTTTATGTTGGCTACAACAGACAATTTAGTTTTAATCCTTAAAGAAAATCATGAATCTGTCTTAAAAGTAATGAACTTGGATTATTTTACCATGAATCTATTTTATCAGCTTTTAAGTTGTATCATAAAAATCAAGTTGATTCAACACACTGTAAACTTGTGTTGACTTGTTCACTGAAACATTCCACCAATATTACCCTCTATAAAGGCTCAGGATCTTAAAGCGGACTCACTCACACATGCTAAATCTTTCCTTTACTGAATAATATCTTGTTGAAGAAACATTCTTTAGTCTATTTGCACCATGTGTGTGTGTGTGTGTATGTATGTATGTATGTATGTATGTATGTATGTATATATATATATATATATATATACATATATATATATATATATAATGTGCATATGTGTGTGTAAATGTGTGTGTGTGTATATATATATATATATATATATACATATATGTGTGTATATATATATATATATATATATATTAAATATATATATATAAGTGTTTATATATATGTGTGTGTATATATATATATATATATCAAAATAACAAGAGTATTGCATTGAGCAATGATACTTTTTTTTTTTTTTTTTTTTTTTTTTTTTAAATATTTTTATTGAGGCAAAAAAAAAAAACACGTTACAGCATATGCACTATGAAGGGCAATATCTCACAAGGAATAATACAGTTTTACAGTCATGAACATCAACATAACACTTAGTAAAGTCTTCGCTCGGACAGTCCATCACCCCTCACCAATACCTCGTATTTAATATTTATATACTCCAGTGTCTTCGCCATTATGGAGATCCCCTTAGGGGATCTGAAAACTAGCACATAGTTGAAGACATTTATTTAGACTAAAATAAACATTGGAAGAGAATGTAATAATAACCATAACACTCTGAAAGCAGACTCATATAGATTATAGAAACAGAGAAAGAAAAACAAAAAATAAATCACTACATAAAGACAGGACGTTGTTAGGATCCGGAGAACCATTTTTACCATATTCTAAGTACAAGCTTTTGACAAAGGTTCTGCGGACAGGGCAGAGGCTACCAAACTCTGCCAAAAGGGCATATAGAAGGATTATTTATCCTTTACCCCCCTTACATACTGGGGGGGGAGGGGGCGAGCGGCACCAAAGCTGGTGATGTCATCCCCTTCCTTAATAGGGGTAATCTTACTTTAATTGTGCTACGAACCCTAGCAAAAGTATCTAACAGAGTAGTAAACTAACATGTCATACTCTACTTTTAGGATACTATAAGTTGCATGCATTTGAATAGTTCAGTATCAATTTGAAACATTATCCGGCTAGGACTGGAACTGCAGGCGTTAGCAAACTCTAAGAAAGATTTGGGTAGGTGGCATAGGGCTGATACGCTGAAAGCTGCTTCAACTAGTTACTTCATCTTTAAAGACAGGTGTTATCATAAAAAAATAAGAAAAGTAATAGAGAAAAAATTTTTAAAAAAAATCTTATGGGATCTGCAAAGTTGCTTCGTGATAGAACTCCTGGAAAAACCCCTACTACCATTAAATATCATATAATACATTTTAAATTCTTATATTGAGATTATGTTAACAGGTTACTCTGTAGGGCTTTGCAGATTGTGTGGAACAACATGTCCAGTACAGCATAAACTTTGAATATTGCTCACGATACATACATGCAGCTACATGCTTTATGGGATATGCAATATCATTTCACGACAGATAACCTGAAAAACCACTACAACCATTAAAGGAACAGTCTAGTCAAAATTAAACTTTCATGATTCAGATAGGGCATGCAATTTTAAACAACTTTCCAATTTACTTCTATTATTTAATTTGCTCAATTCTTTAGATATCCTTTGTTGAAGAAATAGCAATGCACATGTGTGAGCCAATCACACAAGGCCTCTATGTGCAGCAACCAATCAGCAGCTTCTGAACATATCTAGATATGCTTTTCATCATGTGATATCAAGAGAATGAAGCAAATTAGATAATATAAGTAAATTAGAAAGTTGTTTAAAATGACATGCTCTTTCTAAATCACAAAAGAAAAAAATTGGGTTTCATGTCCCTTTAAATAGCACACAGTATACATTTAACTCATATATTAAAATTATGTTAACAGAATACTCTATAGGGCTCTGCATAATGTGTTAAACAGCATGTCCAGTATAACGTACCTTATGAATATTGCTTGTGGTATAAATATGCAACTACATGTACTCCTACATACATATCCTCGCAATTAAATAATCTATCATACAAATATAATATCATAGGGTGCACTGGTGAACAGTCTCTGATATATAAAACAACAAAGCTGCAGGGAGCACATCAGACCAAAAGGTCGTCCTTAGTTAGCCCCAAGAAGAGAGTCCCAGTAAACACGGAGCTGTAGCTCTTGTTTAGGATCAAGCAGGGTGTCTAAAGTTAACCAATGCCAGAACGGGCAGCCATACTCACAGCACTAGCATAAGTGCAATTGTCAAAGAGATCCAATGTCCCTGAGGAGATAGGGCAGCTAAGAGCAAAGATGGGGTTTCCCCCTGACCAGCTCATACCGTCATGTTGGCTGTGAGCGTCCCGGTTTTTGAGTCCAAGTCCCCCAAAGGTACCTGTGTGCACGGACCTCATCTTCCACCAAGGAGAGCCAGCTGTAGCGGTCGGCTGGACCCCCAGCAGAGCAATGTGTTGTGATCGCCCGTCTGGTGAGGAATCTCGTATGTCGCACACATCTGCACACTGTCGGGAGGCCTTGGCGGGACTGCGATCAGTCCGGGTGTGTTCCAGAAACTCTGGGCTGTGATCATCCAAGG
>NC_069510.1:19399341-19509341 GCF_027579735.1 Bombina bombina | reverse complement strand
CAAGACATGCTTGAGCATTACATACACATGCAATATGAGTTTAATTCATAGTAAGCTTGCTAATAAGACCAGCTTTCAATCATATCATTCCATTCAAAATGCTAAAATTATCACAGAATTTGACAGACATAAAATCATACTTTCGCATCAGCAAGGCCACTCTCAAAGGGACTTCAGCAAACAAACTGGATACTCAAGATGTGGTATTCAAGCTGTTATAAAGACATTTTAAGAATCAGGAGATGTCAATGACAAAAAAAGGACTGTAAGGCCAAGAAAACTTTGTAAATCTTATGAGAAGTTTCAGAGATTTTTTTTTGAGAGACGGAGGAAGTCGAGCAAGGAACTCGCTCAGCATCTGGCAGCTTCATCAGGATTACAAGTTGAGTAGCAGCCAAGAAACCACTTTTTTTGAAGGGGAACAGGGTGAAAAGGCTAAGATATGGTGAAGCTCACGAAGATTGGAATGCAGATCAGTTGAAAAGAATATTATGGAGTGAGAAATGCAAGTTTGAAATTTTTGGGTTGGATCGTCGACAATATGTGAGAAGAAGAGTTGGAAAAAGATGGAAGAATTAGTGCTTGTGGCCTTCAGTGAAACATGGTGTAGGGTCTGTCCTGGTTTGGGGCTGCATTTCTGCCAGTGGTGTTGGCGATGTTGTCATCAAATGTAACTGGCTTCCCCAAGTTTTGATTTTAAACATTACTGTGTATCTGCTGGTGAGTGCCAGGTTTTCTGTTTGTTGTGTTGATAATATTTGTAATGCTTCCCTACGGACCTGTCACCCAGGATGTTCAGGGGTTAACTGCCTGGGTTGCTGGGAACTGTGCAGCTGTCTGTCAGTGTTCAGGGCTGTGGCGTTTACAGTGGCTTAGGATGTGTACACAGTCTAGTCTGTGAGTGTGGTCCATTCCCGGGTTTTTATATATATATATATATGTATGTATATATATATATATATATATATATATATATATATTGCATACAAAGAGAGAAGCGCTCTACCTGGAACGAACAGGAGCTTCTCTCTTTGTATGCAAATTGATATGACCCTGGAGAAGTCTCGCTATGGGTGATGGGGGAAACCAGAAGTGGACTCCTTGCCCAGTGTGCTTAGAGGAATGTGGCTGCATCTCACTGACGAGGCCCCTAGGAGACTGAAACAATTGTCTGGGGTTGTCATGTTTCTTGCTCAGAGGAGAATTGCCTGGTATTTCGGGGCTGGACTGACCTTACTTGGCGGGATCAGACTGATATGCTTCAGGAAAGTTTTCCTTTGTGAAAAGCACACTGGTCTAAAAGAGACTGCTCCTGGGTGGTAAATCGCCATAGAACTAGCTGATGAGCTGTTGTTCATTCCTGGTAAAGCGCTTCTCTCTTCGTATGCAAATTGATATGACCCTGGGGAAGTCTCCCTATGAGTGATGGGGCAAACCAGACGTGGACTCCTAGCCCAGTTTGCTTAGAGGAACGTGGCTGCACCTCACTGACGAGGGCCATTGGAGGCCGAAACGATCATCTGGGGTTGTCATGTTCCTTGCTCAGAGGAGAATTGCCTGGTATTTTGGGGCTGGACTGACCTTACTTGGAGGGATCAGACTGATATGCTTCAGGAAAGTTTTCCTCTGTTAAAAGCACACTGGTCTAAAAGAGGCTGCTCCTGGGTGGTAAATCGCCATAGAACTAGCTGATGAGCTGTTGTTCATTCCTGATAGAGCGCTTTTTTCTTCGTATGCAAATTGATATGACCCTGGGGAAGTCTCCCTATGGGTGATGGGGGAAACCAGATGTGGACTCCTTGCCCAGTGTGCTTAGAGGAATGGGGCTGCACCTCACTGATGAGGCCGAAACGATCATCTGGGGTTGTCATGTTCCTTGCTCAGAGGAGAATTGCCTGGTATTTCAGGGCTGGACTGACCTTACTTGGCGGGATCAGACTGATATGCTTTTTTCCTCTGTGAAAAGCACAGTGGTCTAAAAGAGGCTGCTCCTGGGTGGTAAATCACCATAGAACTAGCTATTGAGCTGTTGCTCATTTCTGGTAGAGCGCTTGTCTCTTCATATGTATATATATATATATATATATATATATATATATATATATATATATTTATATTTATTTGTGTGTGTATGTATATATAATAATAATTTACATCTGGCTTGTCTTGCAGAAACAAACTGCTCACAAACTTTCAATGCAGTATTTTACCTGTGGATATGATTGAACAATGCATAATTCCTTTCAACTGGTCCATCAGCACTTTATTTTCTTTTCTTTTTTTTTTTGCAAATGATATGCTTCCCCGTTTCATTGTGGGTTTATACACAAGCATTTTTACTGAAGATAATCAGCTTCTGGATGTAAAACTAAGAACTATTTATTTTATGCAGAGTGGATTATGCAAATATTTGATCATTTAAAATTTGAAGAAGCCATCAATATGAACAAATACAGCAAATTTTTTTCTCCAAATTTAGCAATGTGAAGCACGGAAAAATTACAGGAAAAAGTTATTGTGACCTTCCAAATGATCTCCAACTTTTCAGTTAAAAATACCAAGCCTACGGCATATTTACAAAAAGATTAAACTTCATCTGTCTTCCTAACTTGCAAGAATGAATGGGGAAAAAAAATCAGTATTTTTACTTTGTACATATCTGTTTAAAGGGATAATATTTTGTAAGGGGTATAATTACATATAAATTTATGTGAGCTCATAGATTTCATACAGATAAATCCAGAGCCATGCTGTTGTCGGTGTAGGACAAAAATCAAATAAATTATGTCACATTATTTTTTCTTTTCTTTTTTTAGCGTAACACACAGGATTAATTTAAAACATAGCAAATACACGGAGCAAACAATGTCTTAGGCTCCAATATTGCATTGAAGTATTGGTGCTGGGGGGGTTACTTATATTGTAGGTTGGTTTGTCTTTTTTTTCAAGGAAAATGATCTGTGACACTTTAGGGCAATACCCTACAGAAAGCCCTTCTAAGGACTATAGTTTAATTTAGTGTTAAGGTTTTTTTTTATTTGGTGATGTTTTTATTTTTAAGGGGGCTTTAGTTTTAGAATTGTCATAACTTGTGGGGGGTTTTTTGTTTTTGTTTTTTATTTTCTGTAATGTTATTTTTTATTTTCTATAAATTTTGTTTTGTTATTTTTTGTAGCAGAGGGTTTTAGCTTAGTGGTGGAGGGGTTAGGAGTTAGGTAGTTAAAAGTCGTTTGTGGGTTGTAGGGGTTAATATTTTAGGGTTATTGTCAGTATAAGGGTTAAGTAGTGTAGGGGTGTTTGTGGTGGGCTATTGGCAGTATAGGGGTTAATAGGTTAGGGTTATTGTCAGTATAAGGGTTAAGTAGTGTAGGGGTGTTTGCAGTGCGCTATTGTCAGTATAGGGGTTAATAGGTTAGTAACTTTATTGCGGCTGTCTATTGACGGTATAGGAGCTAATAGATTAGGTTGTTTATTGCGGTGGGCTATTGGCGGAGTAGGGCTTAATAGGTTAGTAAGTTTATTTTGGTTGGCTATTTACGTATAGGGGTTAATAGTTTATTAAGTTTATTATGGAGGGCTATTGGCGGTATAGTGGTTAGTGCAGGGTTAGTTTGTGGTGGTGGGTTATGTTGGTTTAGGGGTATATAAGTATAGTTATTAGGCTCTGTGCTATATATTTAACAGGATCCTTTACTTTACATCGCCAATATCGGTGCCAATGCTGCTTGGAATATTTCGCCAGCATCGCCACCTATTGCGATGTATAGTAAAACGCCTCTCTGCCGCCTTTAAACAGTAATGTTGGCACTTTTGACTATTTCCCAGGCATTCTCGACATCACATCGGATCCCTTTTGGATATATTGCCGCCTCACAGCACTATCGTCAGGGCATTAGAGAAAGACATTCTGACATGTTTTGCTGTACACACAGAGCCTTCTCAAAGGCTAAGTTGTGGCAGTGCACAACAAGTATTTAAAGACTTAGCTCCATCCACAGCTTTTTGAATCTCCCATACTACACTAAAAGGGATAAATATAAATTAGATGAATAATTACTATTTACATATTTACTTCATACATATGATGCTCTGATAAGGAAAGTGAAGCATTCCTTCAAATGTATAAGGATATATGCGACTGAACTATACTTTGCTAGATTTCTTTGGACTTATTTTAAATACATTTATTCACCCCATCACGGTTTAAGTACCTCATACTGATTGGGGTTTTCAAATGTGAGTGAGCTGGTATTTGTCCTTTTGTTTTTTATTTGATCTATTAAACAGTATCACTAGGGCAGCCCTTAGTATTTGAGGGGTCCAGGACACAGAAAATATGTGCGGCCCCACAGTCTTCCACCTGCCCCCTGTATGTGTAATGCCCACCCCTGTCCCAACATTCATTGTTACCTTTATAAAGAATAAATATATTACACCTAATACCATAAACATTTTCTCATATACTAAATACTTCTCATACACTCACCCCTGACAGTGCTGATACCCCAAAGACTTGGACCCTTGATGTGTGCTTTCTTGCCCTGCTCAAAGTGCAGCCTGGGTATTACATTATTGTCCTCTTCCGTTTTTGTCCTTCTGTTCATGTGACTGGGAGCATCCTGAGAAGCTTGCAGTGTTGAAGTCCTACCTACTCTCCTGAGATATGAAGCTATTTTCTTTCTTGATGCTGCACTTTCCTTATTATTAATTGAGGTCATCTCAAATAAGTGGGGATCTTTAGGTGGCCTGAATTTCATCATGGATTGGGAAGGTTTTGCCCTGGTACTTAACTTTGGATTCCGTATTTGTTGTTTATGTAACTACATATGTGGGGACTATAGCTGCATTACTCATATCTGTGGATTGTTTTTCTGTGATAACTTTGAGTCTTTACTTACTTAGATGTATGTTTGAATTTTAGATTTTTTTATAGTCGGCTTTTTTCCTACAGTTTATAAAATGTACTCATTTATTCTACATGGTATATATTTTATATGTATATATATATATATATATATATATATATATATATATATATATATATATATATAGCTAGATAGATAGATAGCAAAGACGGATGCACTCAACGGGAATTCATTTGTTACCCCTTTATTTATATAAATATATACACACACACACCATTAAGGTAAGTTTGTTTTTATCCATGGTATAAGCCTTTTGTTAGTATATAGTACAAATATGTGCTGAATTCTAATAGTTTACTATATATCAGAAGGACAGATTGGACAACCTCTTTGCATTATACATTCCATCCTCTGATTTCTTTATTAGCTGTGTTGTTTGATGTATCCTTTGATACTATTTACAGGACCATATTGACTTGGGCCTGGAACATTTTCTGATCTTTAAGACTTAGGAATACATCAGGATATTGTATATTTAAGCTGTTAAGACCTCTGATGTATTCTCTTCTAATCATATAAAAGAATATATGTGTGCACTTTGTTCGGTTTTGTTAGAACATTTTCTTCTAAAATATATTACCTTTCATTATTATACATTTAACTTTTTTAAAAAGGTTACACACTTAGGGTTAGCTTATGATTGGAGCTCTAGTTTTTGTGAGCGAGCGATATTTGATTATCAAGCCTGTTTGCGTGCACATGAAATTCCGCCCATATTACAAGTCTAAAGTAAATGCGAACATGAGAGCGAAATTGCGATTTACGTTAGAATGAATAACGAGACATCAGAGCTCTCGTTTACTGTTACGCAAGTCAAAAAGGGGTCACAAAACACATCAAAAATACACGTAAAAGTAGTTACATTCATAATAAAACTATATGATAAAAAAATGTGTTACAAAGTTATAAGGGGTCAAAGATATAGAAAAAAAGGACTGCAAAGGACTATATATATATTCACACACACATAGGGCTCCAAATTCTAGTCCTAAGCTAATGTTACTCACCACTTCTGATTCCACACTCTACCCGCTACATACAGTAATAAAATTAGTGCATCAATTAGCAACATCAATTAGGGATTGTGGGGAACACAACTGCTGGATAGAAAAAGGAAGTTGTTGAACTGAGCGAATGCAGAGAGTGCTGACAGTCATGGAAGGTCATATCAGACCTGCAGATGTTTTTTTTAAATAACTATCATCTCTTCCTTCTCTCTCTAAACTATCTTTTTCCCTCCCCCTTCTCTCTTCAATCTCTCTTTTTCCCTCCCCCTTCTCTCTCAGGCCACATCTTCTTTTCACACTTTCTTTCTCATGTCTTATATTGCTCCACTCTTTTTTTTTTTTTCTTCTTCTCCACTCTCTCTTAACTCTATCTTCTCCACTTTCCCTTTTCCCCTCGAATTTCTCTCTCTCTAACCTCCTTTACCCTCTTAGACGTAACAGTCTAATCACTAATGGGGTCCCTACAGCCCTAGAGGAATAACATATCCTTGACCTTTCACTGATATATAATATCCCTTTAGATAATGTGTGTTTACAGCGCTGCAATATGAGTGTAGATTTTGCAAATACAATGTGCTAGCTTTGGTACTTACAACACATTAACAGATTTTGACATTATGATGATCCGTGGACTCACCGTGTCATTAGAAAGAAAACATAATTTATGCTTACCTGATAAATTTATTTATTTCTTGACAAGATGAGTCCACGGCCCACCCTATATTTTTCAGACAGTTTAGTTTTCCATAAACCTCAGGCACCTCTGCACCTTATATTACTTCCTTTCTCCGTTCCTTTTGGTCGAATGACTGGGTATTGTGGGGAAGGGGAGTGGTATTTAACAGTTTTTGCTGTGGTGCTCTTTGACGCCTCCTGCTGGTCAGGAGAGATATTCCCAACAGTAATTATGATGATCCATGGACTCACCGTGTCAAGAAATAAATACATTTATCAGGTAAGCATAAATTATGTTATTACACATTCCCCAGTTTTGCATAAACAACACTGTTATATTAATACACTTTTTACCTCTGTGATTACCTTGTATCTAAGCCTTTGCAGACTGCCCCCTTATCTCAGTTCTTTTGACAGACTTCCATTTTAGCCAATCAGTGCTGACTCCTAGGTAACTCCACAAGAGTGGGCACAATGTTATTTATATGGCACACATGAAATAGTGCCATCTATCTGTAAAAAAGTTGTGCAAATGCACTGAGATAAGAGGCAGTCGTCAAGGGCTTAAAAATTAGCATATGAGCCTACCAAGGTTTACTTTTCAACAAAGAATACCAAAAAAACAAATCTCTAATGATGATGAAATTATATTGGATAGTTGTTTAAAATTGCATTTCCTATCTGAGTCATGAAAGTTTAATTTTGACTAGACTGTTCATTTCATGTAAAACATAGCCCGCAGAAGAAATTACACTCACAGTGAGGGTTCAGATAGATAAATAATGTTATTTTTTATTGTTCACTCTATGTATTGGGCTTTGGTATACAGACAGAGATAATATAAAAAAACATGTTAATGTGCAGAAAGTGATAAAATAAGCAAGTCTGATTTCCCTGCAAGTCTGATTTCCCTGCAAGTTCAATACATTTTAATCAGTTGTGGTTTTAAAGAAATAAGCAAGCTTTTTCATACATTTTATACTCTATACTATAAACTTTCATGGTTCAGATTGGACATGTCATTTTAAACAACTTTCCAATTTACTTTCATCCTCAAATTTGCTTTGTTTTCTTGGTATTCTTAGTTGAAAACTAAACCTAGGTAGGCTCATATGCTAATTTCTATGCCCTTAAAGGCCGCCTCTTATATAGGTGCCATATAGAAAACATTGTGCTCATGCACGTGGAGTTACTTAAGAGAGGGTACTGATTGTCTACAATTAAAGTCTGTCAAAAGAACTGAAATAAAGAGGCAGTATGCAGAGGCTTAGATACAAGGTAATCACAGAGGTAAAAAGTATATTAATATAACTGAGATAAGGAGCAGTCTGCAGAGGTTTAGATACAGGGTAATCACAGAGGTAAACGTATATTAATATAACTGAGATAAGGAGCAGTATGCAGAGGTTTAGATACAGGGTAATCACAAAGGTAAAAAGTATATTAATGTAACTGAGATAAGGAGCAGTCTGCAGAGGCTTAGATACAAGGTAATCACAGAGGTAAAAAGTATATTAATATAACAGAGATAAGGAGCAGTCTGCAGAGGCTTAGATACAAGGTAATCACAGAGGTAAAAAGTATATTAATATAACTGAGATAAGGAGCAGTCGGCAGAGGCTTAGATACAGGGTAATCACAGAGGTAAAAAGTGTATTCATATAACTGAGATGAGGAGCATTCGGCAGAGGCTTAGATACAGGGTAATCACAGAGGTAAAAAGTGTATTAATATAACAGAGTTGATTATGCAAAACTGGGGAATGGGTTATAAAGGGATTATCTATCTTTTGTAAACATTAACAATTCTGCTGTAGACTGTCCCTTTGAGGGAATTGTACAGTACATTGTCCCTTTAAAAAAATGGCATAACAAATATGTTCAAGCTGTTTGTTTTGATTTTATAATTAAAAGGACAGTAAAGTCAAATTTAATTATTCATGATTCAGATAGATCACATAATTCTACAAAAACTTTCCAAATTACTCCTTTTATCTAATTTGTTCTATTGGTATCGTTGGTTAAAAATTATGCCTAGGTAGTCTCCGGAGCAGGAGTGCATTGCTGGGACCTAGCTGCTGATTGGAGTCTCCCCATATATGCCTCTTGTCATTGGCTCAACTGATGTGTTCAGCTAGCTCCCAATAGCACATTGCTGCTTTTTCAATAGAGGATACCAAGGCATAATTTATATTGCTGTTGTAGTAAACCGTTTAAAGGGACACTCAAGTCAAAATTAAAATTTCAGGATTCAGACATACATTTCATTTTAAACAACATTCCAATTTACTTGCATAACAAAATGTGCACAGTCATTTTATATTTACACTTTTTAAGTCACCAGCTCCTACTGAGCATGAGCAAGAATTCACAGAATATACGTATATGCGTTTGTGATTGGCTGATGGCTGTCACATGATACAGGGGGAGTGGAAATAGAGATAACTTGGAAATTTATCATAAAGAAATCTACTACTCATTTAAAGTTCAGAATAAGCACTATTGCATTGTCTTTGTATCGTGTATTTACTGGTCCTTTAAACTAGGGGTAACAACAAGTGTCTCCATTAATGTCTACAGAGATGGTAACAACAAGTGTCTCCAGTAATGTCTACGGAGATGGTAACAACAAGTGTCTCCAGTAATGTCTACAGAGATGGTAACAACAAGTGTCTTCATTAATGTCTACGGAGATGGTAACAACAAGTGTCTCCAGTAATGTCTACGGAGATGGTAACAACAAGGGTCTCCAGTAATGTCTACGGAGATGGTAACAACAAGTGTCTCCATTAATGTCTACGGAGATGGTAACAACAAGTGTCTCCAGTAATGTCTACGGAGATGGTAACAACAAGTGTCTCCAGTAATGTCTACGGAGATGGTAACAACAAGTGTCTCCAGTAATGTCTACGGAGATGGTAACAACAAGTGTCTCCAGTAATGTCTACGGAGATGGTAACAACAAGTGTCTCCATTAATGTCTACGGAGATGGTAACAACAAGTGTCTCCAGTAATGTCTACGGAGATGGTAACAACAAGTGTCTCCATTAATGTCTACGGAGATGGTAACAACAAGTGACTCCATTAATGTCTACGGAGATGGTAACAACAAGTGTCTCCATTAATGTCTACGGAGATGGTAACAACAAGTGTCTCCAGTAATGTCTACGGAGAGGTTTCATGTTGCTAACAATTTACACAGTTTACAAGAGCAATGGAATCAGGCACAATGTTTAATAGAATTAAATTGGCAAGTTGTATAAAATTGCTCCATGTGAGCTATAAAAAAATGTGATTAATGTCCCTTTACCGGGAAGCACACAACTAGTGGTAGATTTATCTATAGTCGAGCGGACATGATTTGCTATAGCGAACCATGTCCGCTCGACATCACAAAATGCCGACAACATACGCTGTGGGCATTTAACATTGCACAAACATCTCTTGTGTAATACCGCCCCCTGCTTACTCACGGCCAATCAGCTGCTAGCAGAGGGTGTCAATCTTCCCGATCGTATCAGGATAATTTCAGTCTGCCACCTAAAAGGTGCTTTTTAACTTCTGTTTCAGGCAAGCTGCTGCATAATAAATCTACCCCCTAGTCTGGATAGAAATATATTGGCTAATAAGCAGAACCCTCCCATATCCATTGGTGGTCAGTAACGCGTCCCTTTAAACAGGGATTATTTATTCACAGGGGAAAAAAAGTCCCTATAAGGAGTATCTTGATTCTGCTTCTCTGTCATTACACCGTTTATGTTTTAAACATATACACAAATTGTTCACTGACATATAAATGGGATCCAGCTCTGAATAAATGTTCTGCAGAGAATACTACAGTTATGATTGAAAGTTATGCAGTGATTCTGCAGATTTTCCTACTTCACTGCTCAACAGTCTGCAATAAAAAAATATATTTTTATGCACATATTAATTTTTTACTAGCAAAGTTGAATCATTGCAAACATAACTTCTAAAATGTGCTATTTGCGCTAAACCTGAAGCTGTCAGCAGCATAATGTGTTTATCTGGCAATATCTATGACTATACAACATAATATGATCAACAAAACCTTATAAGTGAAAGAGTTTGAGGGAAAAACTGCAAACTCAGACTTTGTAGGGAACAAATTGATGGTAACCAACTGCCAAGATTTTAGACGATGATCAATTTTTCAGGCCATGGTAATGTAGAGATAAAGAAAAATGATACTATAAATCTGAGCATAGTTACACTAGATATAAGAATAGACCTACAACAGGTTCAATACGGCCACAAAGGTCTCTTCAACAATGATTGTGTTACAAGGAGATGTGATACAAAAGGGCGATAGACCATCTAACTTTGAGCAATACTTACAGGTAAAGTAAAAACCTTTTGAACTATAGGATTTGTTTCTGTCAAGACGGTGGCAAAATGTCTGTCCAGTAAATTAACATAATGTTGGGAAGAGACTAATATACACACTGTTCCAGCATGGAAGGTGAGACCCAGGACATGACCAATCAGGTTGTAGAGGGTCAATCTAGACAGAGCCAAGAAACATAGAAGTAGTCCAGGCCAAACAACCAGAGCACAATTAGAGTCCAGAGAGTGGTCAAAGACAAGGCCAAAATCAAAGTCCAGACACAATCCAAAGTCAAGCAGAGGTCAGCAACAAGAATCTTAGTGTAGAGGGAATACTATGGTAAAGTAGCTGATCTAAATACAAAAAGTAGCACACTCAGTAATAAATCCTATACATGGATGCAAAACAAAGAGACTGGCTGCCTTAAATGGCACGTAGAGAGGGAACCAACTGCGCTAACCAAAGGCAAGTTAGTGCAACACACGGAAGCGACAAAAAACAAATGTCTGGTATTCATTCATGAGCTTGTTCAGAATTGATTTGTTTTTGAGAATCCGCTCACCCTTACTCGTTCCTCTGCTACCTATTTTCTTTAGGAATTAAAGCTTAAGAGCTGGCCCATTATTGGTTGAGCACCCTGAGTAGCACAACATTTAGCCACCAATCAGCAAGCGCTACCCAGGTGCTGAACCTAAAATAAGCCGGTTCCTAAGCTTTCATTCCTGCTTTAAAAATAAAGATACCAAGAGAACAAAGAAAAAAATGATAATAGGAGTAAATTAGAAAGTTGCTTAAAATTTCTGCTCTATCTGAATCATGAAAGAAAAAATGTGGGTTTAGTGTCCCTTTAGGTAAACTTGCTTATGCTCCACTTAGGCTGCTATTTGTACACTAAATTCCCAATACTTATTTAGTGGTGAACCAAAAGGTAACCACTAGTTTTGTACTATGCAGGGATGCTGATTTCTAACATCTTGTGAGACAATCTCAATGGGTCCTCTATACACAGCAGCTGTCAATTCACACAGCAGGATGTCATAGTTAACTGCGCTGCACAATAGTGGCCTCACTCACATACGAACGCTGAGGCGGAATTACGATGTTGGCCTGCTTTAGTTCCCACAAGGCTGTGCTACACGCCTCCAGTACTGGCGATGGGCGGTAGATGCTGTGGCCCCAGAGCATCACCCCCCTCGCAGGGAACATGAGCAAGGCAAACCAGGGAAGGCTCAGCAGGAACATCCAGGTGGGAAGGGTCTAATGCCACTTGTAGAGTCTCCACAAAAAGATATCTGGTAATTATATAGCATGTCCTTTATTTCTTCTAGAAGGTAAGAAGTGTACTCCAGCTATGGCAACAAATAAAATAAAATCCAGCAGGTGCTAACTTAAAGTCTTGCATGAAAAAGAAGTGACGGCTCCCTTGGTGCTTAGTAAAGGAAGTGAGGAATACCTTGGTGCTTAGTAAAGGAAGTGATGGCTCCCTTGGTGCTTTGTAAAGGAAGTGATGGCTCCCTTGGTGCTTAGTAAAGGAAGTGACGGCTCTCTTGGTGCTTAGTAAAGGAAGTGACGGCTCCCTTGGTGCTCAGTAAAGGAAGTGACGGCTCCCTTGGTGCTTAGTAAAGGAAGTGACGGCTCCCTTGGTGCTTATTAAAGGAAGCGACGGCTCCCTTGGTGCTTAGTAAAGGAAGTGAGGGCTCCCTTGGTGCTTGGTAAAGGAAGTGACGGCTCCCTTGGTGCTTAGTAAAGGAAGTGATGGCTCCCTTGGTGCTTAGTAAAGGAAGTGAGGGCTCCCTTGGTGCTTAGTAAAGGAAGCGAGGGCTCCCTTGGATCTTAGTAAAGGAAGTGAGGGCTCCCTTGATGCTTAGTAAAGGAAGCAAGGGCTCCCTTGGTGCTTAGTAAAGGAAGTAATGGCTCCCTTGGTGCTTAGTAAAGGAAGTGAGGGCTCCCTTGGTGCTTAGTAAAGGAAGTGACGGCTCCCTTGGTGCTTAGTAAAGGAAGTGATGGCTCCCTTGGTGCTTAGTAAAGGAAGTGAGGGCTCCCTTGGTGCTTAGTAAAGGAAGTGAGGGCTCCCTTGGTGCTTAGCAAAGGAAGTGATGGCTCCCTTGGTGCTTAGTAAAGGAAGTGAGGGCTCCGTTCGTGCTTAGTAAAGGAAGCGAGGGCTCCCTTGTATCTTAGTAAAGGAAGTGAGGGCTCCTGGCTCCCTTGATGCTTAGTAAAGGAAGTGAGGGCTCCCTTGATGCTTAGTAAAGGAAGTGAGGGCTCCCTTGGTGCTTAGTAAATGAAGTAAGGGCTCCCTTGATGCTTAGTAAAGGAAGTGACGGCTCCCTTGGTGCTTAGTAAAGGAAGTGATGGCTCTCTTCGTGCTTAGTAAAGGGAGCGAGGGCTCCCTTGGATCTTAGTAAAGGAAGTGAGGGCTCCCTTTGTGCTTAATAAAGGAAGCAAAGCACTCTACCGGAGGGTCAGATAGTAGGCCATAGCCTCAAAAGTTCTCTGGAACATTGTTGCTGGCACTAAATATTGCATTAATGGTATCACTTAAATGAGCATCATCAGCAACACGATAAAATATATATATATATATATATATATATCTATATCTCAACATCTGTGAGAACTTACCTGATAAATTAATTTCTTTCATATTGGCAATAGTCCATGAGCTAGTGACGTATGGGATATACAATCATACCAGGAGGGGCAACGTTTCCCAAACCTCAAAATACCTATAAATACACCCCTCACCACACCCACAATTCAGTTTAACGAATAGCCAAGTAGTGGGGTGATAAAGAAAGGAGTAAAAAGCATCAACAAAGGAATTTTGAATTAATTGTGCTTTATATAAAAAATCATAACCACCAAAAAAAGGGTGGGTCTCATGGACTCTTGCCAATATGAAAGAAATTAATTTATCAAGTAAGTTCTTACATAAATTTTGTTTTCTTTCATGTAAATGGCAAGAGTCCATGAGCTAGTGACGTATGGGATAGTAATACCCAAGATATGGAACTCCACAGAAGAGTCACTAGAGAGGGAGGGATAGAATAATAACAGCCATTTTTCACTGAAAAAAATAAATCCACAACCCAAATATAAGTTTTTATTTTCATAATGAAAGGACAAAACTTAAAATATAAGCAGAAGAATCAAACTGAAGCAGCTGCCCAAGAACTTTTCTACCAAAAACTACTTCCAAAGAAGCAAATACATCAAAACGGTAGAATTTAGTAAATGTATGCAAAGAAGACCAAGTCACTGTTTTGCAAATCTGATCAACTTAAGCTTCATTCTTAAAAGCCCACGAAGTGGAGACTGATCTAGCAAAATGAGCTGTAATTCTTTGAGGCGGGTCCTGACCCGACTCCAAATAAGCTTGATGAATCAAAAGCTTTCTTTGGGACAATAAATAGATTTAAATAAAACCCCAGACCCTGTTCCTGAAACGGAACTGGTATGATTACCCCTGAAAGCTCCAGGTCTGAAACACACTTCAGAAAAGCCTGAGTCTTTACTGGATTTGCTGGGATGTGTGAGAGAAAAAATCTTCTCACAGGAGGTTTTACTCTGAATCCTATTCGATACCCTTGAGAGACAATACTCAGAATCCATTGATTTTGTACAGAATCTGCCCAAATGTTTTGGAAGAATCTTAATCTGCCCCCTACCAGCTGAGCTGGAATGAGGGCCGCACCTTCATGAAGACTTGGGGGCTGGCTTTGGTTTCTTAAACGGTTTGGATTTACTCCAACTTGAAGAAGGTTTCCAATTGGAACCAGATTCTTTGGGGGAAGGATTAGGTTTCTGTTCCTTACTTTATCAAAAGGAACGAAAATGGTTAGAAGCTTTAGGTTTACCCTTAGGTCTTTTATCCTGAGGCAAAAAAACTCCCTTCCCCTAGTGACAGTGGAAATAATCGAATCCAACTGAGAACCAAATAACTTATTACCTTGGAAAGAAAGAGATAGTAATCTAGACTTAGATACCATGTCAGCATTCCAATATTTGAACCACAAAGCTCTTCTAGCTAAAATAGCTACAGACATAGATTTAACCCCTTAAGGACCAGCGACGTACCCTGTATGTCACTGGCCTTTTTTTGGGACTTGATTGTTTTATAGCACGGTCTTGCAACCAGCGTTGAGACTGCTCTATTCCACAAAGCCTGCTGGAGGGAGGGCAATAATAGCGTGTTCTTGCTAGACTTGTGCTATTATGTCCTGAAAAAACCCTTAACGACCAGTGACATACAGGGTACATTGTGGTCATTAAGGGGTTAACATCAATTTTGATGATATCAAAAATGGCATCACAGATAAAATGATTAGCATGTTGAAGCAAACGAACAATGCTAGACAAATCAGGATCCATTTCCTGTTGCGCTAAACTTTCCAACCAAAAAGTTGATGCAACTGCAACATCAGCCATAGAAATGGCAGGCCTGAGAAGATGGCCAGAATATAAATAAGCTTTCCTTAGATAAGATTCAAGCTTCTTATCTAAAGGATCTTTAAAAGAAGTACTATCTTCCATAGGAATAGTAGTACGTTTAGCAAGAGTAGAGATAGCCCCATCAACTTTGGGGATCTTTTCCCAAAACTCCAATCTAACTGCTGGCAAAGGATACCATTTTTTAAACCTTATAGAAGGAATAAAAGAAGTACCAGGCCTATTCCATTCCTTAGAAATCATATCAGAAATAGCATCAGGAACTGGAAAAACCTCTGGAGTAACCACAGGAGGTTTATAAACAGAATTTAAACGTTTACTAGTTTTAATATCAAGAGGACTAGTTTCCTCAATATTCAATGTAATCAACACCTCTTTTAACAAGGAACGAATATACTCCATTTTAAATAAATAAGTAGATTTGTCAGTGTCAATATCTGAGGAAGGATCTTCTGAATCAGATAGATCCTCATCAGAGGAGGATAATTCAGTATGTTGTCGGTCATTTGAAATTTCAACAACTTTATGAGAAGTTTTAAAAGACCTTTTACGTTTGTTAGAAGGCAGGATGGCAGACAAAGCCTTCTGAATTGCATCAGCAACACAATCTTTTATATTCACAGGTATATCATGTACATTAGATGTTGAAGGAACAACAGGCATTGTACTATTACTGATGGACACATTCTCTGCATGTAAAAGCTTATCATGACAACTATTACATACCACAGCTGGAGATATAGGGGGGTAGTTATCAACGTGTCTATTTTACCTGTCTTCGCCGGCCCAATACGCCCGCCTAATCTTGCCTCACATCGCCGCTGCGGACCTGCAAAAATTTGCCTAAGTTATCAAAAAAGCTGTCAAAAAGCCACGCACCAAGTACGGGGCGATGAGCAGCGGATTGTGAGAGTTATCACTCATCCGATCTCGCTGCTCTTCGGCTTTTTTACAGCTTTCTTGCTAGCCTAAGCACCCACACTAAACTACACTGTTCTACCCCCTATACCGGAGCCCCCCGCAACTCAATAAAGTTAGTAACCCCTAAACCGCCGCTCCTAGACCCCGCCGCAACTCTTATAAATGTATTAACCCCTAAACCGCCGCTCCTAGACCCCGCCGCAACTCTTATAAATGTATTAACCCCTAAACCGCCGTTTCCGGAGACCGCTGCAACCTACATTATACCTAGTAACCCCTATCCTGCCCCCCCTATACCGTCGCCCTCTATAATAAAGTTATTAACCCCTATCCTGCTGATCCCGCACCTTGCCGCAACTAAAATAGTTTAACCCCTAAACCGCCGCTCCCTGACCCCGCCGCAACTATAATATATGTATTAACCCCTAAACCGCCGCTCCCGGACCCCGCCGCAACCTATATTAAATTTATTTGTTATTTTATTAGGGGGCTTAGATTAGGTGTGATTAGCTTAAAATTGTTGTAATATTTTTTAAATGTTTGTAACCTATTTTTTTATTTTTTGTAACTTAGCTTTTTTTTTTTTTGTACTTTCGTTAGTTTATGTAATTGTATTTAATTGTAGTTATTTGCATTTAATTTATTTAATTTATTTAATGATAGTGTAGTGTTAGGTTTAATTGTAACTTAGCTTAGGATTTATTTTACAGGTAATTTTGTATTTCTTTTAGCTAGGTAGTTATTAAATAGTTAATAACTATTTAATAACTATTCTAACTAGCTAAAATAAATACAAAGTTGCCTATAAAATAAATATAAATCCTATAATAGCTACAATGTAATTATTAATTACATTGTAGCTATCTTATGGTTTATTTTACAGGTAAGTATTTAGTTTTAAATAGGAATAATTTATTTAATGATAGTGTAGTGTTAGGTGTAATTGTAACTTAGGTTAGTTTTTATTTTACAGGTAAATTTCTCTTTATTTTAGCTAGGTAAGCTATTAAATAGTTAATAACTATTTAATAGCTATTGTACCTAGTTAAAATAAATTGAAAGTTACATGTAAAATAAAAATAAATCCTAACATAGCTACAATATAATTATTATTTATATTGTAGCTATATTAGGGTTTATTTTATAGGTAAGTATTTAGTTTTAAATAGGATTAATTTAGTTCTTAATAGAAATATTATTTAGATTTATTTAATTAATATTTAAGTTAGGGGGGTGTTAGAGTTAGTGTTAGACTTAGGTTTAGGGGTTAATAATTTTATTACAGTGGCGGCGGTGTAGTGGGGGGCAGGATAGGGGTTAATAAATGTATTATAGGTGGCGACGGTGTAGGGGGGGCAAATTAGGGGTTAATAAATTTAATATAGGTTGCGGAAGGGTCCGGGAGCGGCGGTTTAGGGGTTAATACATTTATTATAGTTGCGGTGGGCTCCGGGAGCGGCGGTTTAGGGAGTAATAACTTTATTTAGTTGCGGCGGTGTAGGGGGGGCAGATTAGGGGTGTTTAGACTCGGGGTACATGTTAGGGTGTTAGGTGTAGACATCTCCCATAGGAATCAATGGGATGTCTGTCAGCAGCGAACTTGTACTTTCGCTATGGTCAGACTCCCATTGATTCCTATGGGATCCGCCGCCTCCAGGGCGGCGGATTGAAAACCAGGTACGCTGGGCCGTAAAAGTGCCGAGCGTACCTGCTAGTTTTTTGATAACTAGCAAAAGTAGTCAGATTGTGCCGCACTTGTGTGCGGAACATCTGGAGTGACGTAAGCATCGATCTGTGTTGGACTGAGTCCGGCGGATCGAAGCTTACGTCACAAAATTCTACTTTTGCCGGTCTCTAGCCTTTGATAACTAAGGCGAATCAGGCTCGCCACAAATATGCTGCGGAATTCCAGCGTATTTGAGGTTGACGACTTGATAACTAGGCCACATAATCTCCACAAATTGCAACAAATGCACTTAGCTTTGTTAGAACTGTTATCAGGCAGCAGGATTCCAACAGTGGTTTCTGAGACAGGATCAGATTGAGACATCTTGCAAATGTAAGAGAAAAAACAATATATAAAGCAAAATGATCAATTTCTTTATATGGCAGTTTCAGGAATGGGAAAAAAATGCAAACAGCATAGCCCTCTGACATAGAAAAAGGCAAGAGGCACATAGGAATGGGGTTTTAAATAATGAAATGACGCTAAACGTAAACTGAATTTTTTTTGCCGCCAACAACATCCGGAAATGACACACTCGCGTCATAGAAGACGCAACCTGTGCAAGAAACTCTGCGTCAATTAAGACGCCGGAAATGACAAATTTGCGTCATCGGACGTACCTTCGTGTAAAAAAAAATCTTGCATCAAGAATGACGCAATAAACTTTGGCATTTTGCGCCCTCACAAGCCTAATTTTTCCCGTGAATTTTAATGAAAAAACGGTCAATTGAAAAAAGACTATACCCCAGGTAAGAAAAATATTTTCCCAAATATAAAACTGACAGTCTGCAAAAGAAAATTTACATAAACCAAACTCATGGCAAATATAAGTACAATACATATATTGAGAACTTTATATTAAAACATAAAGTGCCAAACCATAGCTGAGAGTGTCTTAAGTAATGAAAACTTACCGAAAGACACCCATCCACATATAGCAGATAGCCAAACCAGTACTGAAACGGTTATCAGTAGAGGTAATGGAATATGAGAGTATATTTTCGATCTGAAAAGGGAGGTAGGAGATTAATCTCTACGACCGATAACAGAGAACCTATGAAATAGATCTCCCGTGAGGAAAACCATTGCATTCAATAGGTGATACTCCCTTCACGTACCTCTGACATTTGCTGTACTCTGAGAGGAATCGGGCTTCAACAATGCTGAGAAGTGCATATCAACGTAGAAATCTTAGCACAAACTTACTTCACCACCTCCACAGGAGGCAAAGTTTGTAAAACTGAATTGTGGATGTTGTGAGGGGTGTATTTATAGGCATTTTGAGGTTTGGGTAAGATTGTATATCCCATACGTCACTAGCTCATGGACACTTGCCAATTACATGAAAGAAAGTAGATTTCCTGAATATTGGTCTGGAAGACCAGAGCAGCAAGCAGTATTGCGACCAATCATGGACACCACCAAGGAAGTCCTCCCCTATTTCTTTTTATATTCTTGGGGTCTGTATATTGTCCTACTATAAGACGCCGTATGGTTCCTGTATCTTTTTAGTGGTTACCTTTATAGGGTGGATTTGGAAAAGAGCAGCTGATAGATGTTGGAAGAGAGACTAAAACATTGGGATACTTATGAACTCTGTTATTTGATAAATTGTTTATTTTCAGTGTTCTGTATTCACATTTGCTTTTTCTCTGATCTACATGATCTTTACAATTATTGTTAATGAACATGATTTTCAAACTGGAAACCCAATTTAAAAGGACAACCTTTTGGAGATAGTAAATTTGTGTTACCACCACCACTATAACCTAAACCCCACAAGTATAACATACCATACGATTACTACATCATACCTTGGAGGCTGTCTGTTATAGTGTTTTGAGCTTTAATGGGAAGGTGGGATTGGAGTTGGGTTTGTTATTTGTGGAATTGAGCAGGGGGTGTTTTGGGAAGGATCCTAGCTTGCATAAGGAGTCTCACAACCCATGACACATTCTGCAATATACAGGACAACATGAAACACAAAACAACAAATAAAAATCACCCCCCTCCTGGATAATTGGGAGTCATCTCACTGAGATTTGAAGACATTTATAAAAAATGTACAACCTGGCAAATGTTGATATTAGAAAAATAAACAAATTTCCCATATCACACATCAGATTGTAGTAAAAAATAAATAAATAAATATATATATACCCCATGGCTGAAGTAACACAGTATAACCTGGTTATATACAGACAACTTCGGACGCTAGGAATGTATAGAGATCAGCAGTGGATAAATCTGATTTTTTTTTTAGCTCGGAAATGCATTCTTGAAAAATATCCTGAATTTTTTTTATTTTTTTTTAACGAAAACTGTTTTTACAGTTAATACCTGCAGCTCAATCAATAAACCTGCCCTATGGCATGCTGCTAGCATTGCAGAATGAACGATTGCTAATACTGAGTTATCTGGTTAACTCAGTGCTATTGCTGGCAGCTCAAACCTTATAAAAAATTGACAACCATATTCTTAGTGTCAGATGTATTTGTTGGATGTACAATGCAGACATTTTCTATTCCTTAGGCAGTTCATATTTGTTGTTAAGATATCTATTAATGTGTTTTTCTAATATTTTTAACTTGCATTAATGTTTATTTTTGACTTCCGTAAATGGAATTTTAAATTCACCGCATTGAGCCCTTATTATTTACAGATATTGTTTTGTTTTCTTTAAATAAAATAATAATAAGAACAAAACAAAAAAACACCATATCAAAAAACAACCAGCCAGGACACTTTTTTTTTTTTTTTTTTTTTTTTAAATTTGCCCTTTATTTTATTTGTTTTAATAATATTTTTATTAAATTTTTAAAGAAAGTATACAAAGATCAAGGTCCAAGACATGGTGTACAACACAGAGCAGCCAACTTAAAGGGACATGAAACCCAAAATGTTTCTTTCATGATTCAGATAGAGGGGCATATTTATCAAAGTGTGAGCGGGCAGGATACGATGTAGCGTATCATGTCCGCTGCACATCGATAAATGCCGACAGCATACGCTGTCGGCATTTTTCATAGCACCAGCAGTTCACTAGAACTGCTTGTGCAATACTGCCCCCTGCAGATTCGCGGCCAATCAGCTGCTAGCTTAAGGTGTCAATAAACCTGATCATGTTCGATCGGGTTGATTTCTGTCTGCTGCCTCAGAGCAGGCGGACAAGTTATGGAGCAGTGGTCTTTAGACCGCTGCTTCATAACTTCTGTTTCGGGCGAGCCTGAAGGCTCGCTGGAAACAAGGGACATCCATTCGGAGCTTGATAATTCGGCCCCAGAGCATACAATTTTAAACAACTTTCCAATTTAATTCTATTATCAATTTCGCTTCATTCTTTTGGTATCCTCTATTTAAGAAGCAGCAATACTAAGTGATATATACAGTATGTGCAGCCACCAATCAGCAGATAGTTACCAGCTCCCGAGCCTACCTAGGTATGCTTTTCAACAAAGAATACCAAGAGAATGAAGCAAATCAGATAATAGAAGTAAATTGGAAAGTTGTTTAAAATTGTATTTTCTATCTTAATCATCAAGAAAAAAATGAGTGTTTCAGATCTCTTTAAATCACAATAAACAATTCCTTGTTTTACATTGCTTTTCCTTGTTACTCCACGGGTTTCAGAATCCTGACCCTTCTACAAGCTGCATAGTGACTATCAGATCTGTGCAGGAGTGTATTTAAAGTATGTCCTTAATTGCAAACAGCAAAGGCAATAAGATAATCTTTTTAAAACATTTATTTTGAAAGCAGATCTTAATTTCTGATGCAGAACTAAAAATGACTTTATATCCCTTTAAGGCTTTGACACAAACACACGCATTATAAAGAAAAGAAAAAATGTGTTTGATCAAAATCTCTGAAGATAGACAGTGTAGTTGTTATAATGAATAGACTGCTCGGGAGATATTTCGCTATTTGTTTCAGTATGGCCTGAATATATTAGTTGATGTCTCTATAGTTTCTGCAAGCGGTTAAATAATGTCTTCAACACCAGCCAGAAGAGAGTGATGGCATTTTCTCCACGGATTCATTTTTCAAGACAAGCCACCGTCCTAAGTTGCCCCTTTTGACACGTTCTGTCGCCCATCTGAGAATTCACAGCTGATGCATGCAATCAATGTTCCTAAGCAAGACAGATGCTGATATAAATCATATGTCACAGCTTTGCACTACAGAACTCAAGGGGTATGTAGACGTTCTCTGTCAACAAGATATGGAATAAGAAACAGCTGCTTAAGTATACAGGGAGGGAATTATGGAAGATGAATAGGTTTCAAAAAAAAGTTATCCAATTGGTTACATATACAACTTAACTAAAATGAATAGTTTAACATGTTTCCATTCCAAACTTCAAAGGGCCCTTAACTGGACAGACATAAAGGGGCATTCTAGTCCAAATTAACTGTAGTTTTCTTAAATCTATATTAAACTCAAAAAATGTATAACCTCTTTTTTCCCATTCCTCAGAGAAGATGGCACAGACTGGATGGTCACCTTGGCCTATAGCTTTACAGGAAAGACCTGAGTCTCTGCTGGTGGAGCTATCACATAGTGAAAATAATTCCCAAGTAACCCACCGCATTGGGTCAATGCATATTTCTCAGAAACACAATCTACACTATTTTACGCTAATCTTACAAACAGCAGGCAATTAACTGCTGAGTTGACATTGAGACAAACACATTCACCTAGATTACAAGCTTTGCGTACGGGTTTTAACGCTTAAAAAAATGGCCATTTCAGCGTAAAAAACGGAACACAGCCATTACGAGTCTTGTCGGTATAGCCATACTGCAAGGATTTTAGCCTGTAACGCAACGTCAGTCCTGCACTCAAAAAAGTTACGTTTTTGCGTGAGATTTCCATAGCGCTGCCATTACAAGTTTTGCGGTGAGGCTGAAAAGCTTGTGTTTCAGCCTATACAGACATGCGCCACAAAACTGTTACACAAAACTCATAACTAAAGTGTTACAAAGTACACTAACACCCAAAAACTACCTATTAACCCCTAAACCGAGGCTCTCCCGCATCGCAATCACTATATTAAAGTTATTAACTCCTAATCTGCTGCTCCCGACATTGCCGCCACTAATAAAATTTATTAACCCCAATTCGCTGCTCAGCCGACATCGTCACCACTATAATAAAGTTATTAACCCCTATTCCTCCACACCCCAACATCACCCACACTATAATAAAGATATTAACCCCTATTCCGCCGCTCCCCAACATCGCCGCCACTAAATAAAGTTATTAACCCCTAAACCTTTGGCCTCCCACATCACTGCCACTAAATAAACTTATTAACCCCTAAACCGACAGCCCCCCACATCGCAAATACTAAATTAAACTATTGACCCCTAAACCTAACAACCCCCTAACTTTAAGTTAAAATTACAAGATCCCTATCTTAAAATAAATAAAAACTTACCTGGGAAATTAAAAAAACTAAGTATAAACTATAAATTAAACAAGCATTACTATTATACTAAAATTAAATAAATTAAATTACACATTAAAAAAATCTAACACTACTAAAAAAAATAATTCTACAATTACAAAAAATAAAAAATACAAAATTACAAAAAATAATAAAAAAAAAATACAAAAAATAACAAACACTAAATTACGAAAAAAATAACAAATTCAATTTTCCAAAATAAAAACAATTACACCTAATCTAATAGCCCTATAAAAATAAAAAGCCCCCCCCCCAAAAAAAAACCCTTGTCTACAATAAACTACTAATAGCCTTTAAAAGGGCCTTTTGTAGGGCATTGCCCTAAAGAAATCAGCTCTTTTACCTGAAAAAAAAATACAAACAGTAAAACCCACCACCCACCCAACCCCCCAAAATAAAAAAACCTAACTCTAACAAAAAAATATGCTACTCATTGCCCTGAAAAGGGCATTTGTATGGGCATGCAGCTCTTTTTCTTGCCCTGAAAAGGGCATTTAGCTTTTTTAAGAACGCCCAAACCCTAATCTAAAAAAAAAAAAACACCCAAAAAGAGTTAATAACTTTAGTTAGATGTCAGCAATGTCGGGGAGCGGCAGATTAGGGGTGTTTAGACTTGGGGTTTATGTTTTTCCCCATAGACTACAATGGGGTTGCTTTACGGAGCATTTCATTCCGCGATCGCGTTTTTTTTCTAACACTCTCTCCCCATTGATGTCTATGGGGAAAGCGTGCACAAGCACGTCAAAGCAGCGCTTGGATTTTGTGCGGTATGGAGCTCATTGCAACCATATCACACGCACAAAGCGGCTTTTAAAAAAACTTGTAATGGCAGCGTTATAGAGGGTGAAATAACGCAACTTTTATTGCGTTCATTTCGCACCCTCTATAGCGCAAAACTTGTAATCTAGTTGATTGTGTTTTTTTAGTAGTTTGCACTGTGGTTCTTTCACTCCTTTAACTGACGCCTAGGTTCCTGTTATCGGCCAGGAAAACCTGGGGAGGTGGGGGTTGGAACGCAGTTATGTTGTTAATACACTTGATCATTTTATGTACGTTAAGTAAGTTTTAATTTTATGTGATTATATTTTGGACTTGATTTAGAAGAGTAGCGTAGAAGCACTTACTTTTTTCATTGTATACCTAGCTGGGTTATATTGCCTGCGACCAGCTAAATAGGTACTGAACTGTCCAAATTACAACACTACACAAAAAGGTGGTGACAACAAACATGTACAGTTGTATCACAAGCTACACACACATTGGGAACCGTGGGCAGTAAGTTGGCGCTATAAAGTATGTTGCCTAGCAATACAAAGATGCTATCAAACTGTTAGGTTCAGCTCAGTATTCTTTATTCATTATATAAAATAGCAAGTTTTTTTTTTTTTTTTTTGTGTGGATGCTTCTAGTCATATTTGAAATTAAGTAATGTGCATGTAAAATATTTTATTACCCTTTACATTTTTTACAAAAATTTGTTTAGTTTCCTAGAGTTTAATTTTTTTTATTATTATTATTTTTTTGTGTGTGTGTTTGATGTACCCGCACAAAGTATACTTTTTTTTTTTTTTTTAAGAAATCATAATATAATAAAATACCACCATATGAAAAGCAAAAAAAATATTTCCTTTTTGCGTCGTTTTCTATTGTGTTTTTAGTAAATGGCAACATGAGAGATGCTATTTCATAAATATTTAAAACAGGCAATTTATTGTCTAATATTTTAAATCAAGAAAATAGAGAGACGCACTCACTGAGACAGAGCAATAGCTAGAAAAACTAATGTGCTTGTCCACAAGGCCAGTGCCACTCAGGGTGCAGTCTCTTTTTGCACACTATGCCTTTTCATAGAAAATAAATATCCATCTGATCATGCCCAATGACAGTCCAGCACCGAAACACCAGGCAATTCTTCTCTGAACAAGACAAACAACAAACCCCAGACGTACGTTTCGGCCTCTCTTGGGCCTCGTCAGTGAGGTGCAGTTGCATATCTCTACGGCATGTGTGCAAGGAGTCCACGTCTGGTTTCTCCTTTTACTCTTAGAGAGACTTAAGAGCAATTTACATAAAATCAAGAAAATAGAGAGACGCACTTCTGTGCTTGTCCACAAGGTTTCCCCTTTTACTCTTAGGGAGACCTAAATTAGCGGGATCAGACTGATATACTTTAGGAAAGTTTTCCTTTGTGAAAAGCACACTGGTCTAAAAGAGGCTGCTTCCGTGTGGTAAATCGCCATAGAACTAGCTAATGAGCTGTTGTTCATTCCTGGTAGAGCGCTTCTCTCTTTGTATGCAAATTAATTTGACCCTGGGGAAGTCTCCCTATGGGTGATGGGGGAAACAAGACATGGACTCCTTGCCCAGAGTGCTTAGAGGAATGTGGCTGCACCTCACTGACGAGGTCCATAGGAGGACGAAATGATCGTCTGGGGTTGTCATGTTCCTTGTTCAGAGGTGTAATATACCTTTAAGGACTGATCCCTCCTACCAACAGCCAAACCCTATTTAAACCTCACATTGCCATATTCAAACTGCCTGTTAATTGATGTACTTTGTTTAAGTCTGCTCTGTTAAGAGTTTAGCTTTATATTCATAGTTCTAAAGACCAGGTCTCTGTTTATTTAACCTTTGAATTATTCAGCTTGTTATAACCTTTACTAGGTTATACTCCTAGAGGTTTATTCAATTCAAACCTTTATCACATTCAGCTATTCAGTATTTTTTGCAGCCGCAATATTTAGCTCTGTGTAAGATTCCAGCATCAGCTGTGTATCGGATCATCGTTACCGCAACCGGAAGTAAGTCACACTCTCACCGGCTTCTCACTTCTCCACACGCTGTGGGACAAACAAACCTCCGGATCTTTTCTCATCAGGTATATTCCTCCCAAGACAAAGGTACTGTGATCGCTTACTTAGAGACTGAAGTGGTAAGATTATATGCCGATAAATCCTCTAAGAACTCGTAAGCACTATTCGTACAAACCTGTGACTGAACAACCAGTTATTCATATATGCTTCCAAAAGGATGTGAATGAATGTGTGGGACTTGTAAATATTTTATTCCGGTGAGAGTGTGTGAAGTTTGTTTGCGATACTATTGAAACACCTGTTACAACTTGTTGAAGTGATTATTCCTGCTGAACATTATACCTCTAACCAAGTCATTAAGCCGAAACTTGAGACAGCTATTCTAACACTGCTCATAGGAAACCTGTGTTATAATAAACACACGTTGTTTCTTTTCCAGTGTCATTCATTACTGTATTTGTTACTAATTAGCTCACAGTTTATGATCTTAGTAAATATAACCATTTTGCTGAGACTTAAAACACAAGAGCAACAAAACCAATTTTATATTGGTCAGGAGTATTACAGTATTAACAGGCCCAAATATCTGTTTGTTTACTCTTTAAGCCATGGAACCACAAGAGATTCAGAATGAATTCTCTAACATACATCAAAAGTTGGATTACCTTGCACGTGGCTTAACAGAGGTGCAAGCAGAGAATACAGCTTTAAAAGCCTTACTAAAGGAATGTTTAACCCCTAAGGAGCAGGCTACTCCTGAACCTCAAATTCAGCCTCCTACTCCTTTTTCTGGTAAACGATCAGTTTTCAGAGATTTCAAAAATGCATGCAATTTGTTATTTACTTTGAGACCTAGGACTTACCATAGTGAGAGAATAAAAGTTTGCACTACTATATCTTACTTACTAGGGGAACCTAGAACATGGGCCAATAGGCTGTATGAAACAAACGATCCTGTAATGGATTCATTGCAGGATTTTTTCTCTGCTATGTCTATCCTATATGAGGACACTAACACACAGATTAACGCAGAGACCAAACTGCGAGCTCTTAAACAGGGCAAAAGAACCGTAGAAGAGTTTATCACTGACTTTCAGATGTGGGCTTCAGACTCCAAATGGAATGAGGTCAGCCTCAGAAATCAGTTCAGGCTGGGATTATCTGAGAGCTTAAAAGATGAGCTCTCACGAATAGAAATGCCTGAGACATTATCAGCTCTCATAAAAGTCTGCATTACTCTGGACAGACGTCTAAGAGAGCGCAAGGTAGAAAAATCAGTTTATGAGACACTTTCTAGACGCACTTATCCCTCACTTACATCACAAGAAAAGACTTTATCTAACCCTATACCTATGGAAATAGGAACTATAAGGGGTCCACTTACCTCAGAAGAAAAGATAAGACGAAGATTGGCAAATCTCTGTTTATATTGTGCACATAAGGA
Organism: Bombina bombina; assembly: GCF_027579735.1. NCBI lineage: Eukaryota > Metazoa > Chordata > Amphibia > Anura > Bombinatoridae > Bombina > Bombina bombina. The sequence continues at coordinate 19,481,563 of NC_069510.1, read as the reverse complement.
GCACTCTGTTAGTGAATGTCCATTACTATCAAAACAAAGAAAGGGTAAGACAGAATCTATAAAACAAATATATAACACCTCTAAGACACAACATCTAACTATTCCCCTTTCCTTACAGTGGGATCAAGACAACCTACAGACTGAAGGACTAATAGATTCTGGGGCGACTGGAAATTATATTGACACTGATTATGTAAAAAAGAATAAAATACCCACTGTGTGCAAAACAAACCCAGTTTTTGTGAAGTTAATTGATGGTACATTCATTCAGAATGGACCAATCACTCATCACACCATACCACTTTTAATAACCACATCCAAGGCACACACTGAATATGTAACTTTTGATATTATACCTATAGCACAGCACTCAGTCATCCTAGGTTATACATGGTTAGTTATTCATAATCCTGAAATAGATTGGACACAAAACACAGTAAACCTAAACTCAATCTATTGTACTAAGACTTGTTATCCTCACTGTTCTATAGCTACTATGGAGCAGGGTATTCCATGTGTATATCAGGATCTGGCAGACGTATTCGATTTGAAAGAAGCTGAAAATTTGCCTCCACATAGAGCATTTGACTGCCCCATTGACATTATTCCAGGATCACAAATACCTCATGGCAAAATTTATCCAATGAACCAAAATGAGCTCCAACATTTACGTACCTACTTGGATGATAATCTGAGAAAGGGTTTCATTACTCATTCAACCTCTCCAGCAGCGGCTGGGATATTCTTTGTAAAAAACAAAGATGGAACTTTACGTCCAATTATCGACTACAGAGCTCTAAATAAGATCACAGTAAAGAACCGATATCCACTCCCTTTAATCCCTGAGTTACTAGAAAGACTTACTGGGGCCACTGTATTTTCAAAACTGGATTTAAAAGGAGCTTATAATCTAATCCGTATCAAGAAGGGTGATGAGTGGAAGACTGCTTTCCGCACCAGATACGGATTGTTCCAATATAACGTTATGCCCTTCGGATTATGCAATGCTCCGGCAACCTTCCAGCATTTCATAAATGAGATATTCCACGATCTCACAGATGTTTGCGTCATAATCTATTTGGATGATATCTTAATATATTCAAAAAATATGGCTGAACATGAGAAACACGTTCGTTGGGTTTTAACTAGACTTAGACAAAATAAGTTATACGCTAAGTTAGAAAAATGTATCTTTCATACATCAGAAATAAAATTCCTGGGTTATATTCTAAAACCCAACAAGATTGAGATGGATCAACAAAAAATTCAGGCTATTATAGAATGGCCAAAACCCACTACCACACGCTCACTCCAGAGGTTTCTGGGGTTTGCAAATTTTTACAGGAAATTTATCAAAGGGTTTTCCTCAGTTGTAAAACCACTATCTCAACTAACTAGTAGCAATCATAAATTCTGTTGGACAAAAGAGTCCCAAGAAGCTTTTACTAAGCTAAAAGAGCTTTTCACCTCAGCACCAGTTTTAACTTTACCAGACTACAATCAAGCATTCATATTGGAAGTAGATGCTTCCAATTCTGGAATTGGAGCAGTATTATCACAACAGAACAGGGACACCAAACTGATTCATCCCATTGCTTTCTATTCAAAGACTTTCTTACCAGCAGAAAGTAATTATTCTATTGGTGACAAAGAGTTACTAGCTATAAAACGTTCACTAGAATATTGGCGACACCTTTTAGAAGGAACTAAAGAACCCTTTCTGATTTATACCGATCATAAGAACCTAGAATACTTAAGGACTAACAAGACACTTTCTTCCCGTCAAGTAAGATGGGCACTTTTTATGGATCGGTTCAATTTTTTAATAACATACCGACCAGGAAGTGCAAATGCGAAAGCTGACGCTTTATCAAGACAGTTTGATTCCAGTTTGCCACAACACATCTCAACACCAATTATACCAGAAGAAAAATTTTTGGGAGCACTCACTGGTTTAGAGACTGAAATATTATCAGCTCTGAAAGATGAGACTTCAATACCACCAGAGTGCGTTAAGGATTCAACTACAGGATTATTTTACCATAATGGAAGATTATTCATTCCTGAGTCTCAACGACAACTCATATTGAACAATACCCATGACAATGTATTATCTGGACATACAGGAATCCAAAAGACCATTGAGTTAACTAAAAGGAACTTTTGGTGGCCTCATATGGAAAAGACTATTTCTGACTACGTCATAGGCTGTGATGTCTGTGCCAGAAACAAGGCTGAGCATAGAAAACCTATAGGTTACCTGACGTCACTGCCGATTCCTGATAGACCATGGAGTACCATATCCATGGACTTCATTGTTGATTTACCAGATTCACAACATTATAATACAATATTTGTTGTAGTGGATCAATTAACCAAATTAGCTCACTTCACACCTTTAAAGGCTCTTCCTAGTGCCTTTATAACAGCAAAAGCATTCATTAGAGCTATTGTTCGCCTACATGGTTTACCATCCACCATTATAACTGACAGGGGTACTCAATTCACCTCCGCTTTCTGGAGATCACTCTGTAAGTCACTCAAGATTGACACACGATACTCCACAGCATTCCACCCACAAACCAATGGGTTAACCGAACGATTAAATCAAACATTAGAACAGTACCTCAGGTGTTATATTACGCATTTACAAGATGATTGGGTAACATACCTCCCTTTGGCAGAATTTTCATACAATAACTCTATTTCCTCTTCAACAAAGATGTCCCCATTTTTTGCCACATATGGTTATCACCCCACATCAATCACTCTTTCAAATACTCCAGTCAATTCTCCAGGTGCTACAACTTATCTCAATACCTTACAAGATCGATTAGAACAAATAAAGGCACACCTCGTTCAAGCTAAAGACAGACAAAAACATTATTATGACCAAAGACACAGACCCTCACCAGACTATAAGTTAGGTGATCAGGTACTTCTTTCTACTAAATATCTAAGGTTACAGATACCAAGTAAAAAATTAGCTAATCAGTATATAGGACCTTTTTCAATTGACAAAATCATCAATCTTAATGCAGTGAGATTAAAGCTACCACAACATTACAAAATACATAATACATTTCATGTCTCATTATTAAAACCGTATACTTCAGACCGAAACAGATTAGATTTGACAGTTCCTCCTCCCATACTCCTAAACAATCAAGAAGAGTTTGAGGTAGAAAGAATCCTAGATTCTTGCATTAGGAGAAGGAGATTGGAATATCTGATCCAATGGAAGGGTTATGGACCAGAAGAGAATTCTTGGCAACATCACTCGGAGATTAACGCTCCAAGACTCCTTAGGCGTTTTCATCTCCGTTACCCATCTAAACCTCACCCTGAATCACCGGGGGTGATTCCTTAACGGGGGGGAGATGTAATATACCTTTAAGGACTGATCCCTCCTACCAACAGCCAAACCCTATTTAAACCTCACATTGCCATATTCAAACTGCCTGTTAATTGATGTACTTTGTTTAAGCCTGCTCTGTTAAGAGTTTAGCTTTATATTCATAGTTCTAAAGACCAGGTCTCTGTTTATTTAACCTTTGAATTATTCAGCTTGTTATAACCTTTACTAGGTTATACTCCTAGAGGTTTATTCAATTCAAACCTTTATCACATTCAGCTATTCAGTATTTTTTGCAGCCGCAATATTTAGCTCTGTGTAAGATTCCAGCATCAGCTGTGTATCGGATCATCGTTACCGCAACCGGAAGTAAGTCACACTCTCACCGGCTTCTCACTTCTCCACACGCTGTGGGACAAACAAACCTCCGGATCTTTTCTCATCAGGTATATTCCTCCCAAGACAAAGGTACTGTGATCGCTTACTTAGAGACTGAAGTGGTAAGATTATATGCCGATAAATCCTCTAAGAACTCGTAAGCACTATTCGTACAAACCTGTGACTGAACAACCAGTTATTCATATATGCTTCCAAAAGGATGTGAATGAATGTGTGGGACTTGTAAATATTTTATTCCGGTGAGAGTGTGTGAAGTTTGTTTGCGATACTATTGAAACACCTGTTACAACTTGTTGAAGTGATTATTCCTGCTGAACATTATACCTCTAACCAAGTCATTAAGCCGAAACTTGAGACAGCTATTCTAACACTGCTCATAGGAAACCTGTGTTATAATAAACACACGTTGTTTCTTTTCCAGTGTCATTCATTACTGTATTTGTTACTAATTAGCTCACAGTTTATGATCTTAGTAAATATAACCATTTTGCTGAGACTTAAAACACAAGAGCAACAAAACCAATTTTATATTGGTCAGGAGTATTACAAGAGGAGAGTTGCCTGGTATTTCGGGGCTGGACTGACCTTACTTGGCGGGATCAGACTGATATACTTCAGGAAAGTTTTCCTTTGTGAAAAGCACACTGGTCTAAAAGAGGCTGCTTCCGGGTAGTAAATCGCCATAGAACTAGCTGATGAGCTGTTGTTCATTCCTGGTAGAGCGCTTCTCTCTTTGTATGCAAATTAATTTGACCCTGGGGAAGTCTCCCTATGGGTGATGGGGGAAACAAGACATGGACTCCTTGCCCAGAGTGCTTAGAGGAATGTGGCTGCACCTCACTGACGAGGTCCATAGGAGGACGAAATGATCGTCTGGGGTTGTCATGTTCCTTGTTCAGAGGAGAGTTGCCTGGTATTTCGGGGCTGGACTGACCTTACTTGGCGGGATCAGACTGATATACTTCAGGAAAGTTTTCTTCTGTGAAAAGCACACTGGTCTAAAAGAGGCTGCTTCCGGGTAGTAAATCGCCATAGAACTAGCTGATGAGCTGTTGTTCATTCCTGGTAGAGCGCTTCTCTCTTTGTATGCAAATTGTCTAATATTTAGCATCAGTTCACCTTCCCAAAACGGCTCAATTTAGGATTTTATATCAATATTTTTTTAATAACTAAATTGAAAGTCAGAAGATATGAGTATATGAGTTGATCTCAAATATAGAGAGTCAGCAAATAAGGGGCACCAAAAAAAGTGTATCTAACACACAATGTAACAGTCAAAGTTAAAATAGGGAATCAAACATAACTTTTATATAGAATATATATCATATTAATATCAAATAAAGTTAGCAATATATGTCCAATAGTGAAGAATGTCTATTAATATTCTTGTATCAATAGATCCCAGGGGCAGCTCTCCTTAGGTTATTCTTGTCAATCTGAAGCTAAAAAATATTAATAGAAAAACAAGGGGCGCCCTATAGGATAAAAATGTTACCAGTGACAACACACAAAATAAGCACAATTGTACTCACGTGGTCCGTGGCTATGGCTTGTGACGTCACCAGCTCTCTCTCCAGTAATAGACACAGAGACTCCCCAAACAAAAAGCAGCATTAATCTCTAAGTGAGAGAAGTTAAACATTTTATTGTCTAAAATACATTACAGCAACGCGTTTCTCAGCAGAACATGTTTTTAGACAAATAAACTTTTAACTTTTTTATTAACACCCGTTGCTTTTTCCTTCACACCTATGGAACAAAAAACTGATTTCCCAGAGGGGTAGTTTTGCCCATTTTGACAATGTATGTGTGTTCCCATCCTGTCTAACTTCCCTCTGTGTAGCAAAATAAATGAATCCAAAAATAAAGTACCAAAAGTAAAGTACCAAAACTCATCCTATATTATAAAAGGCCAAGTATGTTTGTCTGACGCTGTCATGTGCATTAAAATCTGCACCAGGACAAACATACCTGGCCTTTAACCACCACTCAAGACAGCTTCACAAAGCTTCAGCACTCTCAGCCGTTAAAGGGACATTAAACCCAATTTTTTTCTTTCATGATTCAGATAGAGAATACCATTTTAAACAACTTTCTAATTTACTTCTATTATCTAATTTGCTTCATTCTCTTGATATTCTTTCCTGAAAAGCATATCTAGATAGGCTCAGTAGCTTCTGATTGGTGGCTGCACTTAGATGCTTCATGTGATTGGCTCACCAATGTGCATTGCTATTTCTTTAACAAATGATATCTAAAGATTGCAGCAAATTAGATAATAGAAGTAAATTGTAATGTTGTTTAAAATTGTATTTTCTATCTGAATCATGAAAGAAAAATGTGGGGATTAGTGACCCTTTAAGTTACAGCCGAGAGCTGGAGCTTCTGAAGCTCCAGGCATTTGCCGCATATGGAGCCGGAGTGCGATTGGTGCTCCGTCTCCATATGAGGGCAGATGCCTGATCTTTACAGACAGTGAAACTGTGTGTGTCATCGTCTGCAATGATCTTTTGCTGGTGCCAGCGGGAGGTGTGGGCTGGAGGCGGGTGGGCGGCTCAGCAGTGGAGGTGGGAGGGAAGGGTAGGGAGTAGGAGGGCCCTACACTACAGAATTTTTTTATTTTTTTTTAAAGGAACAGGGAGGGAAAAGGAGTTTGTGCGTGTGGGGGGATAAATGGCGATCACAGGAGAGGGGCAGGTGGTGGGACCACTGCACTACAGAAAAAAAGGGTTTATAGGTACTGGCAGACAGCTGCCAGTACCTAAGATGGCAGCTATAGTTAGTGGGGGGGAGTGTTAGACAGCTGTTTGTGGGGGGATCAGGGAGGTTGCAGTAAAATAAAGAGATAGAGGGATAGGGAGATGGGGGATAGGGATAGATGGATAAGGATAGAGGGATAGAGATAGATGTATAGGGATAGTGGGATAGATATAGGGGGATAGGGATAAAAGGATAGGGATAGAGGGTTAGGGAGAGAGTGATAGAGGGATTGGGATAGAGGGAACGGGATAGAGGGATAGGTAAAGAGATAGAGGGATAGGGATAAAGATAGGAATAGAGGGATAGGAATAGATGGATAGGGATAGAGGGGTAGAGAGAGAGGGATAGAGGCAACAAGATAGAGGGATAGGCATAGAGATAGAGGGATACATGAATAGAGGGATAGAGATAGAGGGATAGAGATAGAGGGATAGGGACAGAGGGATAGGAATAGAGGGTTAGGGAGAGAGTGATAGAGGGATAGGGATAGAGGGAACGGATAGAGGGATGGGTAAAGAGATAGAGGGATAGGGATAAAGATAGGAATAGAGGGATAGGGATAGATGGATAGGGATAGAGGAGTAGAGAGAGAGGGATAGAGGCAACAAGATAGAGAGATAGGCATAGAGATAGAGGGATACATTAAAGGGACAGTCTATGCCAAAATAAACTTTCATGATTCAGATAGAGCATGTAATTTTAAACAATTTTCCAATTTACTTTTATCACCAATTTTGCTTTGTTCTCTTGGTATTCTTAGTTGAAAGCTTTATCTAGGAGGTTCATATGCTAATTTCTTAGACCTTGAAGGCCACCTCTTTTCAGAATGCATTTTAACAGTTTTTCACCACTAGAGGGTGTTAGTTCACGTATTTCATATAGATAACACTGTGCTCGTGCACGTGACGTTATCTGGGAGCAGGCACTGATTGGCTAGACTGCAAGTCTGTCAAAAGAACTGAAATAAAGGGGCAGTTTGCAGAGGCTTAGATACAAGATAATCACAGAGGTTAAAAGTATATTATTATAACTGTGTCGGTTATGCAAATCTGGGGAATGGGTAATAAAGGGATTATCTAACTTTTAAAACAATAACAATTCTGGTGTAGACTGTCCCTTTGATAGAGGGATAGAGATAGAGGGATAGGCATAGAGATAGAGGGATAGAGATAGAGGGATAGGCATAGAGATAGAGGGATAGAGATAGAGGCAACAAGATAGAGGTAGAGGGATAGAGATAGAGGGATATAGATAGAGGGATAGGCATAGAGATAGAGGATAGAGATAGAGGGATAGGCATAGAGATAGAGGGATAGGGATAGAGGGATAGGGATAGAGAGAGAGGGATAGGCATAGAGATAGAGGCAACAAGATAGAGGGATAAATGGATAGAGATAGAGGGATAGGTATATTTTTCCTTAAACATTTTGGCTCCTATACTCGGGCTTTAACTCTAGCTCTATAAATAATTTCACAAAGTTTCTCCTATTTTTACAGTTTTTCTGTTGTCCCATTTATTTGGATTCTTTAAGCTTTTAATTAGATCAGTCAGTTATGAATTTATGAGCCTTAACATCAAGAACACAACAAAATGAGGCTTACGGTTACTGTCTGGTTAAAATCATTACTATGATGACCACTTGATAGCTCTAAGGACTCAAAACCCTTTATTTAAATGATGGGACCTCACTCTTTCAAATGAGGGGTCTTATGATATATATTAATGGAGATGGGGTAACAAAATTGCCAGAAAAGTTGAAATAATACCAATGCTATGAGGTATTTGTCATTGTTATGACCATTATCTGGCAGCATGAGGGACACAGAAATACTCTTTGAAAGAGCAAGATTGCTACTTATAAATAAGAGGTCTCAAGTTTGTCTATGTATTGTGGAGGGCAACTTAGGGCATACCACCCTTGATAATGCCCCATATGCCTATGGTTCTGTCAGGGGATCACTCCTTTTAAATAAGCTCACAGGAGGGACATGTTCTGTGGCAGGAACTTTGACATGCAGGGGTTGAGGGGCATGTTCTGTGGATGGAACCATGATATGCAGGGATGGAATGATGCGTTTTGTAGGAGGAGCCATGATATGCAGGGATGGAATGACATGTCCTGTGGGAGCAGCCATGATATGCAGGGATGGAATGACATGTCCTGTAGGAGGAGCCATGATATGCAGGGATGGAATGACATGTCCTGTAGGAGGAGCCATGATATGCAGGGATGGAATGACATGTCCTGTAGGAGGAGCCATGATTTGCAGGGATGAAATGACATGTCCTGTAGCTGTAGGAGGAGCCATGATATGCAGGGATGGAATGACATGTCCTGTAGGAGGAGCCATGATATGCAGGGATGGAATGACATGTCCTGTAGGAGGTGCCATGATATGCAGGGATGGAATGATGTGTTTTGTAGGAGGAGCCATGATATGCAGGGATGGAATGATGTGTTTTGTAGGAGGAGCCATGATATGCAGGGATGGAATGACATGTCCTGTGGGAGGAAGCATAACACACAGGGGTGGAGTTACAGGTGTGTGTGGGTTATATGCTGAGGGGTTTTTGTGAGCTATCAGGGAGTCTGATTTCACTTTGGAAATTGGAACATATACAGTAAAGAGAAGGCTGCAAGAGGGACTGTGGTTCAGATTTCACAAACCGTGACAATAATATATTAGGTAGAAAGGTCAAAATCGAAATGTGCATGGGTAAATTGCAATTTTAGATAGAACAATTTTGCAATATTTGTCTAATAGCAAAAATCCTCTGCTGCCATATGCTAATATTGTTATATTGACTGTTGACGTCGGACATTGTTTATGCTTTGCTTGCCAAGACGCGACTATACTACTAACACAATCAGCCTTGGCTCTTTTCTCTCTAAATGCCTTCTTTGCTTCAATGCCTATTTACTGACATACGCGGGTGTTTTGACTGCACGGATGTATTTGCAGTTCCTTTTCTACAAAGTTTTGGGATCACAACAATATAAGGGAGATATTATCTCTGGACACTACGTTATTCCAACTCACTTGCCATCATAATTATATACATGCATAGATCCCCACGTACACCTGGCCAGGCGTGACCTATTATACATAGGGTTTGGTCCAGCAGGGTGTTGCATGTCTTAGTCTCTCATCAGAGTGGTTCATTGTATTGTATTTCATTTATAAATTTATAAATATTTATGGTATTTGGCACTACTAATACTTTTTGCACTTTTAGGTTATTAGATGTGTATGTACCTGCCGTAACGACAGGGTGTCCTTTCAGTTTATTTATTACTAATGAAATTTGATATTAAAGAGAGCTGAATTCCCATTCTTTTACACATAGACTTTTATATCTATAGTGTCTTTCTGTTGTAGTTTAAGAAATATATGAACATTGGGTCTGCACCACGATATATATATTAAATAGTAGTGTTAAATAATTAAGGTATATACTTATTGTAAAGAGCTAGCTCATTATCTAAATTTTTCTAATAGCAAAAATGCTCTAGTAAAAGTCATTACTGTTTTTAAGTGGCATACCTGTACACAGACACATACACTCACACTCATATACACACACACACACATACACTCACATACGCACACACATGTACACACACAGTCACACATATATACATACACACATATACACACACACATACATGCATACACACACACGCACATACTGTACACTTACACACATGTACACACACATACATACACTCACACACATATATACACACACATACACACACACACACACATATATATATATATATATATATACACACATACACACACACACACACACATATACACACATACATAAACACATGTAAACACACATACTGTACACTCACATACACACACACATACACTCACACACACACACGTACACACATATATACACACACACATATACACACACATATGCACACACACACAAATACATATATATATATGTATATATATATCTGTGTATATATATATATGAGATCAGCAAAGTTTCTTGCAAATGCACCAGTGGCTGTTGATACAAACTACACCTTTTTTTTGTAAGTCTGGCAATTCAAACAATGATGAGGCTGCAGTTTTGTTAAATTGCACGTACGCCCTAAGCCTGTTAGGCTGATTAGGTTATATGCCTGAGAATTTTCCACTGCCAGAATCCGTAGCGTAGCAGAAAAATAAATCGATATACGAATAAGTGAATAAAAGTTTCTGTGAAGAAGCTCTGGCAAATAATGCTGAATTATAATAACTCTTACCAAACAATTTTATGTGGACGTTTTAAGCTGGAGGGATACAGTGTTGCACAAGATCAATGAACTAATATTTTCCCCAGTGCTGAATGTGTTAATTAAGCATTTTTAGATGACTGGCCAAAATATGTTTTAGAGTGAACATATTTTTTGTGTTTCCCATTGATTTCCCATTAGTGGTTCCTCTATGAGGTTAGAAATTCAATACCATTTAGTATTCTGTTTTAACAGCCAGGGAAAAAAATCTTCTGGATCACAATAAGAAAAACAAAATCTGGACTTCTGAAATTCTACAGCTTCTTCTGTGTTATCAGTATATTTTTGTGTACTCATAGCCAGCTGCACAGCTTTCAAGCAGGAATGTAAGCTTAGGAGCCAGCCCATTGTTGGTTCAACACCTGGGAAGCGCTTGCTGATGGGGGCTAAATGTAGCAAGCAAACAAAGGAGAATGTAAATACCGGAGCCAAGTTGCCAGTGCAGTCGGTGATTTATTCAGTTAGGAGACTTCAGATAGGTACGGTAAGGCTCCTACTATCTGACGCGTTTCATGCATACATACATGTGCTTCATCAGAGATAGATACCTGTCACACCAGGGGCGAGATTACATATACGGCACAGGCTTCGGCGCAACTGCTGAAACCCGTCGCCCGTAATTTCACCTTGCACATCAGGGAATCCAATAAACCCCGCCAGCAGTTCATAAACTGCCGTAAGTTGGATAAACTAGCAGTGTCTAATGATGTGCGTAGATACAAATTTCTGGAGTCGCGGCACTTTAGAAACTGCCGGCACCTAAGAAAAAAAAAGGTAAAATCTCCCGTAAAAGTCTAACCCGCCTCCCAAAAATAAACCTGACACGTTAAACCCCTATATCCACCATCACCCCCATATCGGAACTAAAAATAAATGTATCAACCCCTAATCTGCCAACCCCCCACATTACAATCTAACTAATTAAACTATTAACCCCTAATCCGCCATCCCCCTGCATGGCAATCTAACTAATAAATGTATTAACCCCTAATCTGCCATTCACCCACAACACCAACTACCTAATTACACTATTAACCCCTAATCCACCAACCCCCACATCACAAACTACCTTATAAAACTATTAACCCCTAATCTGCCATTCACCCACATCGCAAACTACATAATAAAACTATTAACCCCCTAATCTGCCATTCACCCACATCGCAAACTACCTAATAAAACTATTAACCCCTAATCTGCCATTCACCCACATCGCAAACTACATAATAAAACTATTAACCCCTAATCCACCAACCCCCCACAATGCAAAGTACCTATCAACACTATTAACCCCTAAACCGCAAACACCCCACAACACAATAAACCTAATAAATCTATTAACCGCTAAACCACCAAACCCCCACAACACAATAATCCTAATAAATTATTAACCCCTAATCCGCCACCTCACTCTTTCAAATGAGGGGTCTTATGATATATATTAATGGAGATGGGGTAACAAAATTGCCTGAAAAATTTAAATATTTTTTTTTTAAAATAAAACCAATGCTATGAGGTATTTGTCATTATTATGACCATTATCTGGCAGCATGAGGGACACAGGACCACTCTTTGAAAGAGCACAATTGCTACTTATAAATAAGAGGTCTCAAGTTTGTCTATGTATTGTGGAGGGCAACTTAGAACATACCCCCCTTGATGATGTCCCATATGCCTATGGTTCTGTCAGGGGATCACTCCTTTTAAATAAGCTCACAGGAGTGACATGTTCTGTGGCAGGAACTATGACATGCAGGGGTTGAGGGGCATGTTCTGTGGATGGAACCATGATATGCAGGGATGGAATGATGTGTTTTGTAGGAGGAACCATGATATGCAGGGATGGAATGACATGTCCTGTGGGAGGAACCATGATATGCAGGGATGGAATGACATGTCCTGTGGGAGGAACCATGATATACAGGGATAGAATGATGTGTTTTGTAGGAGGAGCCATGACATGCAGGGATGGAATGATGTGTTTTGTAGGAGGAGCAATGACATGCAGGGATGGAATGATGTGTTTTGTAGGAGGAGCCATGATATGCAGGGATGGAATGATGTGTTTCTTCTGTTAAGTGTGATCAGTCCACGGGTCATCATTACTTGTGGGATATTAACTGCTCCCCTACAGGAAGTGCAAGAGGATTCACCCAGCAGAGTTGCTATATAGCTCCTCCCCTCTACGTCACCCCCAGTCATTCTCTTGCACCCAACGACTAGATAGGATGTGTGAGAGGACTATGGTGATATATTTAGTTTTTATATCTTCAATCAAAAGTTTGTTATTTTATAATAGCACCGGAGTGTGTTATTCCTTCTCTGGTAGAATTTGAAGAAGAATCTACCTGAGTTTTTCTATGATTTTAGCCGGAGTAGTTAAGATCATATTGCTGTTTCTCGGCCATCTGAGGAGAGGTAAACTTCAGATCAGGGGACAGCAGGCAGATTAGTCTGCAAAGAGGTATGTAGCAGTTTATTATTTTCTGACATGGAATTGATGAGAAAATCCTGCCATACCGTTATAATGTAAACTCAGCCTTGAATGCAGTAGATGTAGCTGATATCAGGCTGTCATGTATGTATATTTTACACTTCAGTTTTCTGGGAAATGGTACTTCTCTGGCTTTTAAACTGTATACATAGACTTAACCTATTTTGCAGGGACTTGCAATAGGTTTTAAATGACAATTAATTATTGAGGTAAAACGTTTTTTTGCTGGCATGTAAAAACGTTTTTTTCTCTGAGGTACTGGGTGAAAAAATGTTTTGGGCACTTTTTTTCCACTTGGCAATAGTTTTGATTTAAATTAGAGCAGTTCACTGATCCCTCTCACTGTTATGTGTGTGGGGGAGGGGCCATTTTGGTGCTTTCACTATGCATCAGAAAAACTCAGTCAGAGGTTCATTTTCTTCCTGCATGATCCGGTTCATCTCTACAGAGTTCAGGGATCTCAAGAGTCTTTTTTGAGGGAAGTAATCATTCACAGCAGAGCTGTGCTGATTGTATTGACTGTGATATAAAAAACGTTTATTTGTGTATTTTTTTTCTGCTGCCTGGGTTAGTTATCATTTGCTGAGGGGAACAATCCTTTGCTAAAACTGTATATTCTGACAAAGATTGATGCTATAACTTAATTATTTTATCTGTTATAATATTTTCTGTGCTTCTTAAAGGCACAGTTCGTTTTCATATTATTTGTAAATTACTTTGAAAAGTATTTCCAAGTTGCTGTTTATTTGCTAGTGTGTTAAACATGTCTGATTCAGAGGAATATCTCTGTGCTATATGTGTTAATGCCAAAGTGGAGCCCAATAGAAATTTATGTACTAAATGTATTGATGCTACTTTAAAAAATAGTCAATCTGTACAAATTGAACATATTTCACCAAACAACGAGGGGAGAGTTATGCCGACTAACTCGCCTCACGTGTCAGTACCTGCATCTCCCGCTCAGGAGGTGCGTGATATTGTAGCGCCGAGTGCATCTGGGCGGCCATTACAAATCACATTACAAGATATGGCTACTGTTATGACTGAAGTTTTGGCTAAACTACCAGAACTAAGAGGTAAACGTGATCACTCTGGGATGAGAACAGAGTGCGCTGATAATGCAAGGGCCATGTCTGATACTGCGTCACAGTTTGCAGAACGTGAAGACGGAGAGCTTCATTCTGTGGGTGACGGTTCTGATCCAAATAAACTGGACTCAGACATTTCAAATTTTAAATTTAAGCTTGAGAACCTCCGTGTGTTACTAGGGGAGGTATTAGCGGCTCTGAATGATTGTAACACAGTTGCAATCCCAGAAAAAATGTGTAGGTTGGATAAATATTTTGCGGTACCGACGAGTACTGACGTTTTTCCTATACCTAAGAGACTTACTGACATTGTTACTAAGGAGTGGGATAGACCCGGTGTGCCTTTCTCACCCCCTCCTATATTCAGAAAAATGTTTCCAATAGACGCCGCCACACGGGACTTATGGCAAATGGTCCCTAAGGTGGAGGGAGCAGTTTCTACTTTAGCTAAGCGTACCACTATCCCAGTGGAGGATAGCTGTGCTTTTTCAGATCCAATGGATAAAAAATTAGAGGGTTACCTTAAGAAAATGTTTGTTCAACAAGGGTTTATATTGCAACCTCTTGCATGTATTGCGCCTGTCACGGCTGCAGCAGCATTTTGGTTTGAGTCTCTGGAAGAGACACTTCAATCATCCACACTAGATGACATCACACACAAACTTAAATTCCTTAAGTTAGCTAATTCATTTATTTCAGATGCCGTAGTACATTTAACTAAACTTGCGGCTAAAAATTCAGGATTCGCCATTCAGGCACGCAGAGCTCTGTGGCTAAAATCCTGGTCAGCTGATGTTACGTCTAAATCTAAATTGCTTAATATTCCTTTCAAAGGGCAGACCTTATTCGGGCCCGGCTTGAAAGAGATTATTGATGACATTACAGGAGGTAAAGGTCATGCCCTGCCTCAGGACAAGGCCAAAGCCAAGGCTAGACAGTCCAATTTTCGTTCCTTTCGTAATTTCAAAGCAGGAGCAGCATCAACTTCCTCTGCACCAAAACAGGAAGGAGCTGTTGCTCGCTACAGACAAGGCTGGAAACCTAACCAGTCCTGGAACAGGGGCAAACAGGCCAGAAAACCTGCTGCTGCTCCTAAGACAGCATGAATTGAGGGCCCCCGATCCGGGACCGGATCTGGTGGGGGGCAGACTTTCCCTCTTCGCCCAGGCTTGGGCAAGAGATGTTCAGGATCCCTGGGCGTTAGAGATCATATCTCAGGGATACCTTCTGGACTTCAAATCCTCTCCCCCAAGAGGGAGATTTCATCTGTCAAGGTTGTCAACAAACCTAACAAAGAAGGAAGCGTTTCTACGCTGCGTACAAGATCTTTTATTAATGGGAGTGATCCATCCAGTTCCGCGGTTGGAACAAGGACAAGGGTTTTACTCAAATCTGTTTGTAGTTCCCAAAAAGAGGGAACCTTCAGGCCAATCTTGGATTTAAAGATCCTAAACAAATTCCTAAGAGTTCCATCGTTCAAGATGGAAACTATTCGAACAATTTTGCCCATGATCCAAGAGGGTCAGTACTTGACCACAGTGGATTTAAAGGATGCTTACCTTCACATACCGATTCACAGAAGTCATTACCGGTATCTAAGGTTTGCCTTTTTAGACAGGCATTACCAGTTTGTAGCTCTTCCATTCGGACTGGCTACGGCTCCAAGAATCTTCACAAAGGTTCTGGGCACTCTTCTGGCGGTACTAAGACCGCGAGGAATTTCAGTAGCTCCGTACTTAGACGACATACTGATACAAGCTTCAAGCTTTCAAACTGCCAAATCTCATACAGAGATAGTACTGGCATTTCTAAGGTCGCATGGATGGAAAGTGAACGAAGAGAAAAGTTCTCTCTTTCCACTCACAAGAGTTCCCTTCCTGGGGACTCTGATAGATTCTGTAGAAATGAAGATTTACCTGACAGAGGACAGGTTAACAAAACTTCAAAATGCATGCCGTGTCCATTCCATTCAAGAGACCAGAAATTCTCTTCTATGGTGGCTTTATCGGCCACATCTGTCCAGGGGAATGCCATTCAGCAGGCCAGACTGGTCAATTGTAACAACAGACGCCAGCCTACTAGGTTGGGGCGCTGTCTGGAATTCTCTGAAGGCTCAGGGACTATGGAATCAGGAGGAGAGTCTTCTTCCAATAAACATTCTGGAATTGAGAGCAGTCCTCAATGCTCTTCTGGCTTGGCCCCAGTTAGCAACTCGGGGGTTCATCAGGTTCCAGTCGGACAACATCACGACTGTAGCTTATATCAACCATCAGGGAGGGACAAGAAGCTCCCTAGCAATGATGGAAGTATCGAAGATAATTCGCTGGGCAGAGTCTCACTCTTGCCACCTGTCTGCAATCCACATCCCGGGAGTGGAGAACTGGGAGGCGGATTTCTTAAGTCGTCAGACTTTTCATCCGGGGGAGTGGGAACTTCATCCAGAGGTCTTTGCCCAAATACTTCCACGTTGGGGCAAACCAGAGATAGATCTCATGGCGTCTCGACAGAACGCCAAGCTTCCGCGCTACGGGTCCAGATCCAGGGATCCGGGAGCGGTCCTGATAGATGCCTTGACAGCACCATGGACCTTCAGGATGGTTTATGTGTTTCCACCTTTCCCGATGCTTCCTCGATTGATTGCCAGAATCAAACAGGAGAAAGCATCAGTGATTCTAATAGCGCCTGCATGGCCACGCAGGACTTGGTATACAGATCTGGTGGACATGTCATTCTGTCCACCTTGGTCGTTACCTCTGAAACAGGACCTTCTGATTCAGGGTCCTTTCAAACATCAAAATCTAACTTCTCTGAAGCTGACTGCTTGGAAATTGAACGCTTGATCTTATCAAAGCGTGGTTTTTCTGAGTCAGTTATTGATACCTTAATACAGGCTAGGAAGCCTGTCACCAGAAAGATTTACCATAAAATATGGCGTAAATACCTATATTGGTGCGAATCCAAAGGTTACTCTTGGAGTAAGGTTAGGATTCCTAGGATATTGTCTTTTCTACAAGAAGGTTTAGAAAAGGGGTTATCCGCTAGTTCCTTAAAGGGACAGATCTCAGCTCTGTCCATTCTGTTACACAAGCGTCTGTCAGAAGTTCCAGACGTTCAGGCTTTTTGTCAGGCTTTGGCCAGGATTAAACCTGTGTTTAAAGCTGTGGCTCCACCATGGAGTTTAAACCTTGTTCTTAACGTTTTACAGGGTGTTCCGTTTGAACCCCTTCATTCCATTGATATAAAGTTGTTATCTTGGAAAGTTCTATTTTTAATGGCTATTTCCTCGGCTCGAAGAGTCTCTGAGTTATCAGCCTTACATTGTGATTCTCCTTATTTGATTTTTCACTCGGATAAGGTAGTTCTGCGTACTAAGCCTATGTTCTTACCTAAGGTAGTCACTAACAGGAATATCAATCAGGAGATTGTTGTTCCATCCTTGTGCCCAAATCCTTCTTCGAGGAAGGAACGTCTTTTGCACAATCTGGATGTAGTTCGTGCCCTTAAAATTTATTTACAGGCAACTAAAGATTTTCGACAAACGTCTTCCCTGTTTGTCGTTTACTCTGGTCAGAGGAGAGGTCAAAAAGCTTCTGCTACCTCTCTCTCTTTTTGGCTTCGTAGCATAATTCGTTTAGCTTATGAGACTGCTGGACAGCAGCCTCCTGAAAGAATTACAGCTCATTCCACTAGAGCTGTGGCTTCCACTTGGGCCTTTAAGAATGAGGCCTCTGTTGAACAGATTTGCAAGGCTGCAACTTGGTCTTCGCTTCATACTTTTTCCAAATTTTCCAAATTTGACACTTTTGCTTCCTCGGAGGCTATTTTTGGGAGAAAGGTTCTTCAGGCAGTGGTTCCTTCTGTATAAAGAGCCTGCCTATCCCTCCCGTCATCCGTGTACTTTTGCTTTGGTATTGGTATCCCACAAGTAATGATGACCCGTGGACTGATCACACTTAACAGAAGAAAACATAATTTATGCTTACCTGATAAATTCCTTTCTTCTGTAGTGTGATCAGTCCACGGCCCGCCCTGTTTTTTAAGGCAGGTAAATATTTTTTAAATTATACTCCAGTCACCACTACACCCTTGGCTTCTCCTTTCTCGTTGGTCCTTGGTCGAATGACTGGAGGTGACGTAGAGGGGAGGAGCTATATAGCAACTCTGCTGGGTGAATCCTCTTGCACTTCCTGTAGGGGAGCAGTTAATATCCCACAAGTAATGATGACCCGTGGACTGATCACACTACAGAAGAAAGGAATTTATCAGGTAAGCATAAATTATGTTTTTGTAGGAGGAACCATGATATGCAGGGATGGAATGATGTGTTTTGTAGGAGGAGCTATGACATGCAGGGATGGAATGATGTGTTTTGTAGGAGGAGACATGATATGCAGGGATGGAATGATGTTTTGTAGGAGGAGCCATGATATGCAGGGATGGAATGACATGTCCTGTGGGAGGAAGCATAACACACAGGGATGGAGTTACAGGTGTTCTGTGTGTGGGTTATATGCTGATGGGTTTTTGTGGGCTATCAGGGAGTCTGATTTCACTTTGGAAATTGGAACATATACAGTAAAGAGAAGGCTGCAAGAGGGACTGTGGTTCTGAGTTCACAAACCGTGACAATAATATATTAGGTAGAAAGGTCAAAATCTAAATGTGCTTGGGTAAATTGCAATTTTAGATAGAACAATTTTGCAATATATGTCTAATAGCAAAAATCCTCTGCTGCCATATGCTAATATTGTTATATTGACTGTTTACGTCGGACATTGCTTATGCTTTGCTTGCCAAGACGCGACTATACTACTAACACAATCAGCCTTGGCTCTTTTCTCTCTTCTTTACTTCAATGCCTATTTATTGACATACGCTGGTGTTTTGACTGCACGGATGTATTTGCAGTTCCTTACCTACAAAGTTTTGGGATCACAACAATATAAGGGAGATATTATCTCTGGACACTACGTTATTCCAACTCACTTGCCATCATAATTATATACATGCATAGATCCCCACGTACACCTGGCCAGGCGTGACCTATTATACATAGGGTTTGGTCCAGCAGGGTGTTGCATGTCTTAGTCTCTCATTTATATGTGGCACCGTATATATATGATAGCAATTTCTCTTGTTAAGTGTAGTCAGTCCACGGGTCATCCATTACTTATGGAATATATCTCTTCCTAACAGGAAGCTGCAAGAGGATCACCCAAGCAGAGCTGCTATATAGCTCCTCCCCTCACATGTCATATTCAGTCATTCTCTTGCAGCCTAACTAAAGATAGGTCGCTGTGAGAGGTCTGTGGTGTTTTTTAACTTAGTTTATTTCTTCAATCAAAAGTTTGTTATTTTAAATGGCACCGGAGTGTGCTGTTTGTTCTCAGGCAGCATTAGAAGAAGAATCTGCCTGCGTTTTCTATGATCTTAGCAGACGTAACTAAGATCCACTGGCTGTTCTCATCTGAGGAGTGAGGTAACTTCAGAAAAGGGGAATAGCATGCAGGGCCCCCCTGCAAATGAGGTATGTGCAGTAAATTATTTTTCTGAGGAATGGAATTGACTGAGAAAATACTGCTGATACCAATGTAACGTAAGTTCAGCCTTAAATGCAGTGATAGCGACTGGTATTAGGCTGATGAGTGTGTGTACACTGAATGTATTTTGCTAAGGAATGGAATTGACTCTGAAAATACTGTTAATACTGAAATAATGTATGAGCCTTAACTGCAGTAAAAGTGACTGGTAGCAGGCTTATTAATAATGCTTCATAACTTTTCAAATGTATGTTTAAAACGTTTACTGGCATGTTAATTGTTTTTTGTGAGGTACTTGGTGATAAAACTTATTGGGGCATGATTTTTACCACATGGCCATCTTTGTTTTCGGCATAGAAACAGTTATCTGAGCTTCCCCACTGTTGTAATATGAGTGGGAGGGGCCTATTTTAGCGCTTTTTTGCGCAGTAAAAATTCAGTCACAATCTGTCTACTTCATCCTCCATGATCCAGATCGTCTCTAGAGAGCTCAGGGGTCTTCAAAATTCATTTTGAGGGAGGTAATCAGTCACAGCAGACCTGTGACAGTGTGTTTTGACTGTGATAAAAACGTTAATTATTAAATTGTTATCCGTTTTTGGGTATTAAGGGGTTAATCATCCATTTGCTGGTGGGTGCAATCCTTTGCTAACTTAATACATTTACTGTGAAAAATTGGTTGCTATAACTATTTTGGTTCATTGTTATTTCAACTGTGACAGCTTTTTGTGCTTCTTAAAGGCACAGTAGCGTTTTTTATATTGCTTGTAAATTTATTTAGAAAAGTATTTCCAAGCTTGCTAGTCTCATTGCTAGTCTGTTTAAACATGTCTGACACAGATGAATCTCTTTGTTCACTATGTTTAAAGGCCAATGTGGAGCCCAATAGAAATTTGTGTACTAATTGCATTGATGTTACTTTAAATAAAAGTAAATCTTTAAATGTAAAGAAATTATCACCAGACAACGAGGGGGAAGTTATGCCGACTAACTCTCCTCACGTGTCAGTACCTCCGCCTCCCGCTCAGGAGGTGCGTGATTTTGTGGCGCCAAGTACATCAGGGAGGCCCTTACAAATCACTTTGCAAGACATGGCTACTGTTATGACAGAAGTATTATCTAAATTGCAAGAATTAAGAGGCAAGCGCGATAGCTCTGGGTTAAGGACAGAGCGCGTGGATGAGGTGAGAGCCATGTCAGATACTGCGTCACAGTTTGCAGAACATGAAGACGGAGAGCTTCATTCTGTGGGTGACGGATCTGATCCAGGGAGACTGGATTCAGAGATTTATAATTTTAAATTTAAGCTTGAGAACCTCCGCATATTGCTAGGGGAGGTATTAGCGGCTCTGAATGATTGTAACACGGTTGCAATTCCAGAAAAATTATGTAGGTTGGATAGATACTATGCGGTACCGGTGTGTACTGACGTGTTTCCTATACCTAAAAGGCTTACAGAGATTATTAGCAAGGAGTGGGATAGACCTGGTGTGCCTTTTTCCCCTCCTCCCATATTTAGGAAAATGTTTCCTATAGACGCCACCACACAAGACTTATGGCAGACGGTCCCTAAGGTGGAGGGAGCAGTTTCTACTTTAGCTAAGCGTACCACTATCCCGGTGGAGGATAGTTGTGCCTTTTCAGATCCAATGGATAAGAAATTAGAGGGTTACCGTAAGAAAATGTTTGTTCAACAAGGTTTTATCTTACAGCCCCTTGCATGCATTGCGCCTGTCACTGCTGCGGCTGCATTCTGGTTTGAGTCTCTGGAAGAGGCCATTCGCACAGCTCCATTGGATGAAATTATGAACAAGCTTAAAGCACTTAAGCTAGCTAACGCATTTGTTTCTGATGCCGTCGTACATTTAACCAAACTTACGGCTAAGAACTCCGGATTCGCCATCCAAGCGCGCAGAGCGCTATGGCTTAAATCCTGGTCAGCTGACGTGACTTCTAAATCTAAATTGCTTAATATTCCTTTCAAAGGGCAGACCTTATTCGGGCCCGGCATGAAAGAAATTATAGCTGACATTACGGGAGGTAAGGGCCATGCTCTACCTCAGGACAGGGCCAAATCAAAGGCCAAACAGTCTAATTTTTGTGCCTTTCGTAACTTCAAGGCAGGAGCAGCATCAACTTCCTCCGCTCCAAAACAGGAAGGAACTGTTGCTCGTTACAGGCAGGGCTGGAAAGTTAACCAGTCCTGGAACAAGGGCAAGCAGGCCAAGAAACCTGCTGCTGCCCCTAAGACAGCATGAAGAGAGGGCCCCCTATCCGGAAACGGATCTAGTGGGGGGCAGACTTTCTCTCTTCGCCCAGGCTTGGGCAAGAAATGTCCAGGATCCCTGGGCGTTGGAGATCATATCTCAGGGATATCTCCTGGACTTCAAAACTTCTCCTCCACGAGGGAGATTTCATCTTTCAAGGTTATCAGCAAACCAAATAAAGAAAGAGGCGTTTCTACGCTGTGTACAAGACCTCTTACTAATGGGGGTGATCCACCCAGTTCCGCGGACGGAACACGGGCAAGGATTCTATTCAAATCTATTTGTGGTTCCCAAGAAAGAGGGAACCTTCAGACCAATCTTGGACTTAAAAATCCTAAACAAATTCCTAAGAGTTCCATCATTCAAAATGGAAACTATTCGAACCATCCTTCCCATGATCCAAGAGGGTCAGTACATGACCACAGTGGACTTAAAGGATGCCTACCTTCACATACCGATTCACAAGGATCATTATCGGTACCTAAGATTTGCTTTCCTAGACAGGCATTACCAGTTTGTAGCTCTTCCCTTCGGATAAGCTACGGCTCCAAGAATCTTTACAAAAGTTCTGGGCTCACTTCTGGCGGTACTAAGACCGCAAGGCATAGCGGTGACTCCGTACCTAGACGACATTCTGATACAAGCGTCAAGTTTTCAAACTGCCAAGTCTCATACAGAGATAGTTCTGGCATTTCTGAGGTCGCATGGGTGGAAGGTGAACGTGGAAAAGAGTTCTCTATTACCACTTACAAGGGTTCCCTTTCTAGGGACTCTTATAGATTCTGTAGAGATGAAAATTTACCTGACAGAGGCCAGGTTATCAAAACTTCTAAATGCTTGCCGTGTCCTTCATTCCATTCCACACCCGTCAGTAGCTCAGTGCATGGAAGTAATCGGCTTAATGGTAGCGGCAATGGACATAGTACCATTTGCGCGCCTGCATCTCAGACCGCTGCAATTGTGCATGCTAAGTCAGTGGAACAGGGATTACTCAGATTTGTCCCCCCTACTAAATCTGGATCAAGAGACCAGAGATTCTCTTCTATGGTGGCTTTCTCGGCCACATCTGTCCAAGGGGATGACCTTTCGCAGGCCAGATTGGACGATTGTAACAACAGACGCCAGCCTTCTAGGCTGGGGCGCAGTCTGGAACTCCCTGAAGGCTCAGGGATTATGGACTCAGGAGGAGAAACTCCTCCCAATAAATATTCTGGAATTAAGAGCAATATTCAATGCTCTCCTAGCTTGGCCTCAGTTAGCAACTCTGAGGTTCATCAGATTTCAGTCGGACAACATCACGACTGTGGCTTACATCAACCATCAAGGGGGAACCAGAAGTTCCCTAGCGATGTTGGAAGTCTCAAAGATAATTCGCTGGGCAGAGTCTCACTCTTGCCACCTGTCAGCGATTTACATCCCAGGCGTGGAGAACTGGGAGGCGGATTTTCTAAGTCGCCAGACTTTTCATCCGGGGGAGTGGGAACTTCATCCGGAGGTCTTTGCTCAACTGATTCATCGTTGGGGCAAACCAGATCTGGATCTCATGGCGTCTCGCCAGAACGCCAAGCTTCCTTGTTACGGATCCAGGTCCAGGGACCCGGGAGCGGTGCTGATAGATGCTCTGACAGCCCCTTGGGTCTTCAACATGGCTTATGTGTTTCCACCATTTCCGATGCTTCCTCGTTTGATTGCCAAGATCAAACAGGAGAGAGCTTCGGTGATTCTGATAGCGCCTGCGTGGCCACGCAGGACCTGGTATGCAGACCTAGTGGACATGTCGTCCTGTCCACCGTGGTCTCTGCCTCTGAGACAGGACCTTCTAATTCAGGGTCCTTTCAACCATCCAAATCTAATTTCTCTGAGGCTGACTGCATGGAGATTGAACGCTTGATTCTATCAAAGCGTGGCTTCTCGGAGTCGGTTATTGATACCTTAATACAGGCTAGGAAGCCTGTTACCAGAAAAATTTACCATAAGATATGGCGTAAATATTTATATTGGTGCGAATCCAAGTGTTACTCATGGAGTAAGGTTAGGATTCCTAGGATATTGTCCTTTCTACAAGAGGGTTTAGAAAAGGGCTTATCTGCTAGTTCGTTAAAGGGACAGATTTCTGCTCTGTCTATTCTTCTACACAAACGTCTGGCTGAAGTTCCAGACGTTCAGGCTTTTTGTCAGGCTTTAGCTAGGATTAAGCCTGTGTTTAAGACTGTTGCTCCGCCGTGGAGCTTAAACTTAGTTCTTAACGTTCTTCAAGGCGTTCCATTTGAACCCCTTCATTCCATTGATATCAAGCTGTTATCCTGGAAGGTTCTGTTTTTGATGGCTATTTCCTCGGCTCGAAGAGTCTCTGAGTTATCTGCCTTACATTGTGATTCTCCTTATCTGATTTTTCATTCAGACAAGGTAGTTCTGCGTACTAAACCTGGGTTCTTACCTAAGGTAGTTACTAACAGGAATATCAATCAAGAGATTGTTGTTCCATCACTGTGTCCTAACCCTTCTTCAAAGAAGGAACGACTTTTGCATAATCTGGACGTAGTCCGTGCCCTGAAGTTCTATTTGCAGGCAACTAAAGATTTTCGTCAAACTTCTTCCCTGTTTGTCGTTTACTCTGGACAGAGAAGAGGTCAAAAGGCTTCGGCAACACCGCATATATAATATTGCCCCAGATGAGCCCTAAGTACTGTGTGCCAATCAAAGGTAATCAATTTACTCCCTAGGAGGAAGGCTCTTGTGGTCGATACAGCTAAATGTAGCAACCAATCAGCAAGCGCTACCCAGGGTGCTAAAGCAAAAATTGACCGGCTTCTAAGCTTAGAATCCTGGTTTTCCAAATAAAGATACCAAAAGAATGAACAAAAAAATGATAATAGGAGTAAATTAGAAAGTTGCTTAAAATTGCATGCTCTATCTGAATCATGAAATAAAAAAAAATGGGTTTCATAACCCTTTCAGCAGGTCACCAGATTTTAAACCTTATTTTATTTGGTTTCAGAATCCTTGGTTTATAGATCATATATGAATCATATTGCTACTTTTGTATCTTGCAGCTGTGTAAGTGTCAAGCAATACCACTTTGTATATTATAGTTGTTGCCTGAGCTAATTTGTATCTCATTGCTGTATACTTTGTATTGCAGATACACAATATGGCACAGCAGTATTTGCTAATTGTCCAGGAGACTCAATGTTGGAGTTAAGGACGTGTATTGTAACAACTCAAGTGCCCACTTATTCTCAAGCACTTTCAAGAAGCTGCGTACAAGGTATTACATTTAATCACATGTAACTTGAATTATATTTCTTCAATTCTTAGAATTCTTAGCTGCATTTGTTCTATTCTTGTAAGCAGTAATATGGATATCCTTTTTATTATCATATAATACAGCATGTTGCTGATAATATGGATAATAAATTGCTTTGAAGTTCTATATTAATCTATTTGTAATTATCTAGTCTTGCATATAGTGTCATAAGATTTCTATATATACATTGTTTATATATATATATACTGTAGTTTTATGCAAAAGTTTAGGCTCCCTGGCCAAATAACATATTTCAATGATTTTCTAAGTGAAAGGAAGGTGTCAACCTCTACAGTGCACAAACATAATTTTGCAATTTGTAATGCACTTTTTTTTTTTTTTTTTAACTGTATGCAAAAAACCCCCCAAACAAACCTAAATGGGGCATATCAAAGGTTTGGGCACACTTGCAGTCAGCACTTAGTAACACCACCTTTGGTAAAAGTTACAGCTTCCAAATGCTTTATGCATCTAGTTAACCACCTTTTTGTTATCCCCCCAATGTTCCTTACAGAATACATCTAGGTTACAAATATTATCCGGATGTAGTACGCACTGCATGTTTGAGATCAACCGTGATATTTTCAATTATAATCAAGTCTGTGTATTGGGAAGGAAATGACTGATTTTATGTATGGTTTCGACTTTTTTAAAAACTTAAAGGGACACTAAACCCAAATTTTTATTTCATGATTCAGACAGAGTAGCAATATTAAGCAACTTTCTAATTTACTCCTATTATCAACTTTTTGTTGTTCTCTTGGTATCTATATTTGAAAAGCAGGAATGTAAGCTTAGCAGCTAGCCCATTTTTGGTTGAGCTACATTTAGCCACCAATCAGCAAGTGCTACCCAGGTGCTGAACCAAATATGGGCCAGCTCCTAAGCTTACATTCTTGCTTTTCAAATATAGATACCAAGAGAACAACGAAAAAATGGTAAAAGAAGTAAATTAGAAAGTTGCTTAATATTGCAGGTGCTATATGAATAATGAAAGAGCCCTTTAACTGACTGTAGGACAGTAACTTCAATTATTTGTTGATATGTAGTAGAATGTATTCCTCTCTACAGTATGTCCTATGCCACTGGCAGTCATGCAACCCCAAAGCAAAATGCATTCACTGCCATGCTTAATTATGCCCAAGGTTTTCTTTTCTTCAAATGCGTATTTTTTTTCTACAACTGTACCTGAAAAAGCTCAGTTCCTACTTCATCAGACCATAGCACTTGGTTCCAGGAAGCCTTTGGCTTATGTATGTGTTCCTGCTCTTTCCTCGAGCATGCATCTGCTGCTTATGGTCGTCAGTGATGTCGCAAACTTAAAATTTTCCGTTTGCGAACAGCGGACTCGAACTTCCGCAACTGTTCACGAACGGGCGAACCGCCATTGACTTCAATAGGCAGGCGAATTTTAAAACCCACAGGGACTCTTTCTGGCCACAATAGTGATGGAAAAGTTGTTTCAAGGGGACTAACACCTGGACTGTGGCATGCTGGAGGGGGATCCATGACAAAACTCCCACGGAAAATTACATAGGTGATGCAGAGTCTGGTTTTAATCCATAAAGGGCATAAATCACCTAACATTCCTAAATTGTTTGGAATAACTTGCTTTAAAACATCAGGTATGATGTTGTATCGATCAGGTAGTGTAAGGGTTACGCCTGCTTCACAGTGACAGACCAAACTCCCCGTGTAACGCACCACAAACAACCGCAAACAGTCCATTTGCACAACCACGAGATAGATAGATTTGATAGATACATAGATACATAGATTAGATAGATAGATCAATAGATGCAATATACATTTGATAGATACGATAGATAGATTTGATAGATAGATAAATAGATAGATTTGATAGATATATAATTTCCCAGACAGAGAATTACAAGACGTGCGGTCTGGGACCCATGGTAAGGTTCCCAGAGGCAGTTGCGGTGCCAGGGGACGTGTATATGGCATGGATTTTAGGAACCGGGAGATGGAAAAAGATGCTTAGTCAGTCCTCCTACTTCTAATTTGGGGCACTGCGCGTGCAATCTACTGTGGCACCAGATATGAGTGGTGGCACTAGTTGGCAAGTGGGCCTGGCACACACCCTGGCAGGCAGGCAACTGCTATTAGATTACACTTGCAGACTGATGTTTCACAGTCAAAAAAGTTTTTTTTTTTAAAAATTACACTACTGTTACAACAGATATGAGTGGTGGCACTAGTTGGCAAGTGGGCCTGGCACACACGCTGGCAGGCAGGAAATTGCAATTATATTACACTAGCAGACTGATGTTTCACAGTCAAAAAAGTTTTTTTTTTTTTTAAATTTACACTACTGTTACAACAGATATGAGTGGTGGCACTAGTTGGCAAGTGGGCCTGGCACACATGCTGGCAGGCAGGCAACTGCAATTAGATTACACTAGCAGACTGATGTTTCACAGTCAAAAAAGGTTTTTTTTTTTAAATTTACACTACTGTTACAACAGATATGAGTGGTGGCACTAGTTGGCAAGTGGGCCTGGCACACACGCTGGCAGGCAGGCAACTGCTATTAGATTACACTAGCAGACTGATGTTTCACAGTCAAAATTACACAGGCAAAAAAAAAAAAAAAAGACTGATGTTCTAGCCCTAAAAAGGGCTTTTTGGGGTGCTGTCCTTACAGCAGAGATCAGATGAGTCCTTCAGGACTGTAGTGGACACTGAATACACTAGCCTAGCTATCAATTTCCCTATAAAATCATCAGCAGCTACACTATCCCTCCTCTCACTAAGAATGCAGGATCAGAATGAATCTAAAATGGCTGCTGTCCAGGAGCTGGGAGGGTCTGGGAGGGCGTGTCTGCTGCTGATTGGCTGAAATGTGTCTGCAAACTGTGAGATACAGGGTCAAAGTTTACTCAATGATGACGAATAGGGGGCGGATCGAACATTGCATATGTTCGCCCAGCGAACAATTCACAACATCACTAATGGTCGTGTCTACAGACTGACTGTGGACATTCACATTTGACCATGTACATTTGCACAAGGGCCAGTGATGTCATTTGAGACCTAATGTCTATACCTGTATAAAATTAACTGCACTGCAGATATAGCCATAAGCAATGAGTATGAGCTCTAGGGAATGTGGAAAGGTAGTTATGTTAAATTGTAGCTATTGTAAATAGGAAGCAAACTGTTTTTAATGAAAGATAGGAGTAAATGGTTTTATACAGCCATTTGTTTTGTTTGTTTTTTTAAAGCATTTTAATGTCAAGTAAAAAAAAGGAAAACATATTGAGAACAGTAAGTGTTATACTGCTTATAGGGATTCAAAAACTAAACAGATTATTTTTGTATATATTCTATTATCTGTTAAGATTTTGATTGGTAAAAATTGGAAAATATGGCTAGCCCATATTGGAGAGGTGGTGTCCTAGGTAATTTTAGTCATATAAAATCCCTGAGAAAATGTATTTTGTTCAAAGGAGCTAATTGAGTTATATAGTATGATCTGAGATCCTTTAGACTTCCTGCAAGCCTAAATATACACATAGACACTAGACATTGTAAGGTAATGAGAGTCCATAGGCATTCATTGCATGTGGGATATATTTCCCTCCACTAGGAGTTGATCAAGGACATTTTCAAGGGCTTTTAATCCCTCCCGCCTCCTCTTACCACTCAGTTCATGGCCTCTGAGTACAGAGGTGCAATGCAAGCACGTTTTTATTATTTCCTATCCTCATTTCTTGAGAGCTCAGGCCTGACTTGAGACCCAGTACCCCTTGCCAGCTTCACTCAGGGAAGATTTAAATATGACTTAAACAAGATTCTGAGTGCAACAAGGGTAAAGGAATGCCTTTGTTGTGGCACTGCAGTACCCTAATGCGTGCTTCTGCTAGCCATAACTGTCCTCAGGCATTGTGGGACCCTGTCCCTTAGCCTCCACCTGAGGAGTTGCAGGCATATCCACAAGTATCCTCTGCAGTATATTTGCTTGCACTGGGTGTGCTCTCTGCTGGATCAGCAATCTGTGAGGAAGTCCATTATCCTTGTCTCCTCTGCAAAACTGTTCCTGTAGGCCAAATTAACCAGTTGTGTACTAATTGTGCCCCACAGCTCCAGTTTACTAACCAAAATCCTGTCATTATGACTTCTGGCAGAAATTTAGTGCACATGCCTATCTATGTGGCTCAAGGGGATTCCAATGACCCCCCCCCCAAAAAATTTAAATCAAACCTTCTCAAAACTATGACTAAGTAGACATAAACCAAACTCTGAAGATTTATCCTCTGCCACTGCAGTGCACTGGTCCCTGCATCTCAGTTACAAACTTTATCTTACAAACTCTGACTCTGCTTAGTCCCTGTCAGAAGGATCTGAGGAGTCTGAACCAATTGCAGAACCTGAGATTGATTTCACCTTTAGATTCAAAGTTGAACATATCTGTTGCAAGCTTCATGATGATTTAAATATCTTAAAGTAATCAGTGCCTAAACCTGGGTTTCCCAAACCTGAAAATAAGTTTAAACGGGGTTTTAAAGCTCTGCCCAAGGTCTTTGAAGTGCCAGATATGGTTACAGATTACACAGCCACAGTGGAAAAATCCAGACATTCCCTATGCACTCTCTGACAGGTTCAAAAGAATGTACCCACTTTCAGATTTTTTTGGTAGCCTGGGAAGTAGTGCTTAAGGTAAATGGGCCTATTTCCACTTTAGCGAGATGCCCTAATATTCCTAAGAAGGATAATTCTTCATTCAGGGATCCAATGGACTGAAAATCTGTTTCTTATCATAGAAAATTGTTTTCAAACAGTCCTTCAGCTTAGACCTGCAGTGACAATCACCTGTGGGGCCACAGTTGCATCCGACTCTAGTGTGATTCTTTTTCTTAGATGGTTTCTGACCAATCTTTTGAGGATGTTGGCAATTGCATTAAGGTCTGAAAATGGCTAATGGTTTGATTTGTGATGCGTTCTTTAACATCATTAAGATTGATGTCAGGAACATCTGAATTGTGATCTTAAAGGGACATAAAACAAGATGGGATAGAGACAAAATATAATAATATGTAATTTAATTACTTTACCTGCAAATTTATACTGCAGTGCCTCGCCATTAACCCTTTCTGTTAAGTTTCCGAATTGTACAGCTTTAACTCCCCCCACAGAATTCCTTTTATGGCTGCATCTATATCCACCATTTAAATGGCAGAATGCAGGCTTTAACAGTCATTATCTGCTGGAGCATACCTAGAAGCGAATAAGCTGCTGTGAACTCAGTTAAAATACAATGCCTGTGTCTCTGATACTAAACACTGACAAGGAGAGGTGTATCAGGCTTCTCCATACAGCATGGCTTTGTAAGCAGTTTTGCTTATTTTTGAAAATTATTTTAAAATACTTGCCAGCAATTTTTAAACAATTTTTTTATGCAAACTATGTTTTACTTAATTCGCCCTTTTAGGATATGCACAGATCTCAACCTGTTTTATGGCACTTTAAGGAGAGCCTTATGGCTTAAATCTTGGTCAGCTGATATGGTCTCTAACAATAGACTGATGATCATTCCTTTTAAAGGGAAAATGCTTTTTGGATCCACAGTGGATTCTATTATTAAAGCGGTCACTGGAGGAAAAGGAGTCTTTCTCCCTCAGGATAAGAAATCTAAGGTAAGGTTTAGACAAGTAAATTGTTTTCGTTCCTTTTGCTCCCCTAATGATCAGATGTCCTCTACTAAACAAAAATCCTCCAAACTATCCTGGAAGCCAGAATCTTCATGGTCTAAGAACAAACAGACCAAAATGTTACAACCAGAAATCTGCATGAAGGGACAGCCCCCTGTCCAGAAGATCTTCTGGTAGGGGCAGATTGACTCAGTTTCAGAAGGCCTGGTCTCGCTCAGTTCTGGATCATATCCAAGGGTTATTGTATAGGCTTTCGACCAGACCTCTTTTGGAACAGTTTAATCTGTCTCACATTCTTGAAGATCCTGTAAAGGTGCCTTTGTCCAATGTGTTCAAGTTTTAGAGGATATGGGGGTAATTCAACCTGTGTCAATATCTCAACAAGGACAGGATTTCTAATCCAAACTCTTGATTGTTCCAAGGAAGGAGCACATCTAACAACCTTTCCTGGACTTAAAGACTTTGAACAAGTTTGTTTGCATACCTTCCTTCAAAATGGAAACTTTCCGTACCATTTTGCCTCTAGTTCAGAAAGGCCAATTTATGACAACCATAGATTTAAAGGATGCTTATCTGCAAATCCCAATTTACAGGGACCATTCATTTCCAGTTTTTAAGATTTGTGTTTCTCAACAAACATTACCAATTTGTGGCACTCTCCTTTGGTTGGGCCACAGCCCCACACATCTTCACGAAAGTATTGGGGGCTCTCATAGCAGTGATTAGAGCTCAGGGAATCTCCATTGCTCCCTATTTGGATGATATTTTGATCCAAGTTCCATCTCTTTCTCTGCCTACTGCTCAAAACCCCTTTCCTTCAGGAACCTGGCTGGAAAATCAATGTACCCAAAAGCTCCTTATCTCTTTCATTGAGTCTTTTTTCATAGACTCTGATGCTCACAGAACTAAACTTCAGACTGCTTGTCGTTCCTTACAGATGGCTCATTCTCCATCTGTGTCTCAGTGTATGGAAGTAGTGGGTCTCATAGTAGCAGTGTCAGATGTCGTACCTTTTGCTTCTTTTTTTTCAGATTCTGTTATCTCTACTTTTCTACAAGCCAGAAATCCTGTCACGCAAAAAATCTTTTCATAAAATGTGGAAAAACTTACTTTCTTTGGTGTTCTTCTAGAGGTTTCTCTTGGAATTTTTTTAGAATCCCCAGAATTCTTCAGTTCCTTCAGGATGAACTGGATAAGGCTTTATTGGCTAGTTCTTTGAAGGGTCAGATTTTGGCCTTATCTGTTTTGTTTCACAAGAAGCTGCCTGATGTTCAATCTGAAAAGCCTTGTTGAGAATCTGCCCTGTTATTAGGCATGTTTCTCCCCCTTGGAATTTGAATTTGGTTCTTTCTGTTTTGCAAGCAGACTATTTGTAAGGCTTTTTTAATTGATGTAATAAAAGTTACATTTAAACGTACCTTTATGTTAGCAACAATGTTCTAGTTTCATCCTCAAGGGAATGTGTGAGTGCTAACATTTGTACATTCAGATCAGTCTTGTACTGACAACCACGCTTTAATATATGTAAGGGTTACTTGGTTGGGGAAAAACTTCCTCCAAAATAACTGCTGATTCTGCTAGATCTGTGTCTACTTCCTGGGCCTTCAAGAGTGAGACCTCCTTGGAACAGATTTGCAAGGCAGCAACGTGGCCTTCCCTTCATACCATTTCTAAATTTTATCATTTTGATATGTATCCTTTCTCTAAAGCTGCTTTTGGCAGGAAAGTCCTTCAGGATGCAGTGTCCTTCAAATAGGAACTGCTATCTTTTTGTCTCACCCATCCTTAACATGCACTCTCATCTTGGGTACTGTATACAACATGTTATGGATGCTTATGGACTGTCATCATAAAACGAAAGAAAACAGAATTTATAATTGCCGTTAAATTTCTTTCTTTCAGGATGATGAGAGTCCATAGGACCCCCTGTTTTTTTTTCTATATTATTATTATCATTTATTTGTATAGCGCCACCAAATTCCGTAGCGCTGGGTACAATGATAGGGGTATACAATGACAAGGATTTGTGATAAAATACAAAACATAACAAAACTAAACAAATCTAGTACAGGAGTAAGAGGGCCCTGTCCGAGAGCTCACAGTCTACAGGTTTAGGGGGCAGAGACATAAGGTTGGGGGTAGCTTGTCTATATGGGTGACAGTTCTTATTTGCACCTCTCAACCATGCATTCTTTCTTTCCTAATGTTTCTGTCTCCCTCCTCTGACTCTCTTCTCTGTTTGGCTATAAGTGAACTGAGTGAGGAGAGGCGGTCAGTCGGGATTAAAACTATTTTTAGATAGTCCTAATGGAATGTATTAGACTAGTTTGTCTGTTTTGCCTTAACATTAACCTGGACATATTGTTTGCTCTTATTCATGCTTAGATATTAAATATGTTGTTTGACTTGGCACTTCTCTGTAAATTCTGACCTCATTTTCTTAAATATGATTTTTCTCAGTTAAAATGATGTTAATATGGTCATTTCTGAGTTTTCAATAAAATAACTATTTTAAATTTAAAAAGGAGAACTCAGAAATTAGTGCAGGCAGTGTAGCTAAATAATGCATTGACTCTGTGAGGCCCATTTATCAAGCTCAGAATGGAGCTTGTGGGCCCGTGTTTCTGGCGAGTCTTCAGACTCGTCAGAAACAGTAGTTATGAAGCAGCGGTCTAAAGACCGCTGCTTCATAACCCTGTCCGCCTGCTCTGAGCAGATGGACAGAAATCGCCACAATTCAACCTGATCGAGTATGATCGGGTTGATTGACATCTCCCTGCTCGCGGAAGATTGGCTGCGAGTCTGCAGGGGGCGGCGTTGCACCAGCAGCTCTTGTGAGCTGCTGGTGCAATGCTGAATATGGAGAGCGTATTGCTCTCCGCATTCAGTGAGGTCTGGTGGACCTAATCTGCACTGTCGGATCAGGTCCGCAAGACCTTTGATAACTAGGCCTCTGTGAGTGTGCTCAAGTGAGAGTTATGTATACTTGGCACTTACCCAAAGGCCTGTTTCTCTATATGCTCAAAAATGTCAGTTTCAGACTAAAATTACCAGCTATAGATTAAAACATATACATTTTAAGACCCTTGTGCTGGAGTTACATGTCTCTAATTTGTTGAAGTAAAAATAGGGCTACCAAAGCTCTGGCCCAAAGGCTACAACTGGCCCTCCAAGGGTTTTAGTGTGGATCTAAGCTCTACAAACATGATTAATTTGTTGTTTAGAAGGTTAGCATACACTTCTCATTATGTAATTAAGCATGTGCATTTGTACCATGTTTCATACATTTTAGTACAGTTAAAATTAAAGGGGCAGTTAAATTAAAAAAATTAACATTTTCATGTGACAGATGCAATTTTAAACAGCTTTCAATTTACTTCTATTATCTATATTGCTTTGTTCTCTTTATATCCTTTGTGGAAGAGTAAACCCAGGTAGGCTCTGAGCGTGCACAAAAATAAAGTAATGTGGCCCCCAGGAAGTGCAACACCACTATTAGTGACCAGCCCTCCATACAAAATAAGTATACAGTTTACTTTTCTTGATTCCTTTGAGACTTGTCTCTTGAACCTTGGTACCAAATACATAAATAAATATTTGGGTGATTGTTGGTCCCCAAAGTGTTTATAATTTTAAGCACTTGATAGAAAAAAATCTATGGACTATTTGCCCATCTATAAATAGATTTAATAACAGTTGTTGGCATAAAAGGAACTACAGAGGATTTAAAATCATCAAAATGCAGTCAGACCGAGTTTACTTGACTGATTGGACAAAAGCTAAAGACAAGGGCTTAGCAACAACAGATATAAACTTTGCAGTGGCAAATAAATTTTGTTTAGGAATCTGCATTACGGAGAATTACCTGTCCTTTGTCTTATTTGACCTTTTTAAAATCCTCCTTAATAACAAGGGAAAAGGAAGAGATATAACAAGTGATTAAAGAACGCATTTGTACAGCTGTCATCAACAACTTCCTTTCCTTCCAAACAACAAGATCCGTCAGCTTTCTTCTGCCCATCAGATGATTAATAATCTGGTGCAGAGAAGCACAGAGCGACATTAGAATCTTATTAGCAGAAGATTTGTAGGTGTTAAGCTGTTCAGTGCAAGTTCGATCTAGATGTAAAAAAAAAAAAAAAAGCACAAATGTGCAAATTAATTAATCAAAAACTAGTCAAATACATAATAAATTAACAAGGAACACAGAGGAATTGTGTCCATCAAAATAAAATGTCATGACAACATTTTAAACCACTTTTAACAATAAAGGGATACAACATATTTTTTTAAATATACTTAATATCAAACCTTTCAAGGCTTTCCAGGATTGGCAGGGCATGGGGGTGTGCAGGCAGGGGGCATGGTTTAGCGTATTTCAGTAGTGAGCAGATTTGGGGCAGTTTTTGGTAACCTGTGTGTTTGACCTGGCCAGAGACAAATGGGCAACATCTACATCAGTGACAATTCTGCACAATCTGGGACATTTAGGAAGTCTGTGATATATATCAGCAAATAAGCAATGCACTGCAAATGTTCTGCATACAAAGTAAACATGTTTAAATCATTTAATACTGGGATTTTATTAGAAGAGTTTACAAGGTTTTGCGACTCAAGAGTTGTTCAGGGAAAGACACTTTGAAAAGTAAAATAGAATTCATGCACATAGTATTTTTTTTTGCTGTAGCAAATTAGGGCCAGGTGTACGATGTCCTTTTGCTTGTCTGTGCAATGAGTAGCATTTTGCATGGTCACAAAAGTATGTCAGCCTTTGTGGAGGAAGTAGAACAAGTTCAATTTTCTAAGGAATTTTACAGTAAAAGCAGGCAACATAAATGTTGCAATGTTATTTTATTCAATATTTTACAGGGGATTACATATATAGTGTAAAATGTGTTTAATTATAATTGTTATTATGCTTAGTATAACCTTGGTTTTGACTACATATAATGTTGAGAACAGCAGGAATCCTGTATTATAATGGCCAACTGATAATCAAACAATGAATTTGCTTTTTATAAACACCTATTTCGTCTGAAGGAGTTAAAAAAAAACAATCAACCTCCACAATCAATAACTTTATTATACATAACAGACCATCATTTGCTTTAATATTGACTAACATTGCTTTATGACCCTCCCTGCTGAGTCTAGGTTAAGCTCTAATTCGACTGGTATGCTGAGCTCACCGGGGGCTGTGATTGGGGGATATTGATATCCTGTGGTTAAATAATAAGACAAGATTGACAGTATCACAATGCAAATCACAAATAATAAATATTACAACAGACTGTTAGAAAGCACTACTGAGAAAGAGAAGATTTTGTTACTTACTATAGATAACTCTGTGTTACTCACACAATGAGGTTAAAGAGACAAACGTGCAAAAAAGAAAATTATATAATGTGCATATTATTATTGCACTTTTGCTTGCATCGGAGCACGTATTTAATCCATGCTTATCCAGAGCTGTGGCTTTTGATTGATGACTACATATGTATCCAAAATCTGTTTGTGTGTGAAGTTACTTATGAGAGGGCACTGATTGGCTAAAATGCAAGTCTGCCAAAAGAACTGAGATTAGGGGGCAGTCTGCAGAGGCTTAGATACAAAGTAATCACAGAGGTAAAACATGTATTAATATAACTTTGTTGGTTATGCAAAACTGGGGAATGTGTGATAAAGGGATTATCTATCCTTTTAAAATATATATATTTTGGAGTAGACTGTCCCTTTAATAAGAATCTTAGAAAAGCTATCAAATTATCATAGACATTAGTGGTGATTTGTTTTGTAGAATTTTATTAGATATATATTTTCTAAAAGATTCTGATCAAGCTTATAGTTTGCTATGGTCACTAAAAGCAAAATGTACATCACAGCATGACATTTTTGTAATAGCTGTCTATGTGACATCTTTTAGCACAACTGAACATCGTAACTACAGTTACGTTATAAAGCGAATCAGAGAATTACATTTGTAACATCCCTTTATCTGTGAAATTGGTTAGGAAACAATAGATATGAGATCCAAAGAAACATAAGGGAATAGATGAACCAAGATAAAATAAAACAGGACTGTGCTATTAGGTAAAATAAAACAGGTCTGTACCGTTTGGTAAAATAAAACAGGACTGTACTGCTTGGTAAAATAAAACAGGTCTGTACTGTTAGGTAATATAAAACAGGACTGTACTATTAGGTAGAATAAAACAGGTCTGTACTGTTTGGTAAAATAAAACAGGACTGCACTGTTAGGTAAAATAAAACAGGACTGTACTGTTAGGTAAAATAAAACAGGTCTGTATTATGTGGTAGAATAAAACAGGGTTGCACTGTTAGGTAAAATAAAACAGGACTGCACTGTTAGGTAAAATAAAACAGAACTGCACTGTTAGGTAAAATAAAACAGGACTGTACTGCTTGGTTAAATGAAACAGGACTGTACTGTTAGGTAAAATAAAACAGGTCTGTATTGTTTGGTAAATTTAAACAGGACTGCACTGTTAGGTAAAATAAAACAGGACTGTACTGCTTGGTAAAATAAAACAGGTCTGTATTATGTGGTAGAATAAAACAGGACTGCACTGTTAGGTAAAATAAAACAGGACTGTACTGCTTGGTAAAATAAAACAGGTCTGTATTATGTGGTAGAATAAATCAGGACTGCACTGTGAGGTAAAATAAAACAGGACTGTACAGCTTGGTTAAATGAAACAGGACTGTGCTGTTAGGTAAAATAAAATAGGTCTGCACTATTTGGTAATAAAATGGGTCTGTACTTTTTGGTAAAATAAGACTGTCCTGTTTTTAAATACATATACTAGTATTTCATAGTAATGGAAAATTGTGTTGTATTTCTACCAATATATTTTTTAAATAAAAAAGGGGAAACAGCTATTGAGGAATAATCCTTTTGTGATTTGAGGTATAATCTTGCTATGTACAAAAAGCGTCTGGCAGGTGTGAGTGAGGGTTCCACATCATTTTTTCAAATTGTTGCAGATATAAATAATGCATGAGCAGGCTGTATGGAATCAATCTAGCTCTGAGGTTTATGAATAAGTTATCTACTAACTTGCCTTGTTCTTTGCCTCTATTACAGATTTTATTTGGTGCTGTGATGTATTGATTAAAAAAATGTGATATTAAAATGCACAAATTTTCTAGAGCATATTGTTATTGCATTATTGGGGAAGCACACTTAGTTAAAGTCCTCTCTTGATCTGCACTTCTGCGCCAGAGCAGGACACAGAAAGTGAGCCAATCCGCAGCGATATATGTATGTAGCAGCCAGGCTAAAGTTGTGTTCTATCGGAGCAGCATAGACGCATAGCTGTTTAAGAGTGGAAGTGCATTTTATCTGTAGATCTTTAACTATGTGTTTAATCGCATTACAGGTGTTTAGCACAAACATAGTTAGAGGTGTGCAGTAGTAGACAATCAAATTAAAGGGACAGTTTATTCCAGAATTTTTATTGTTTAAAAAAATAGATAATCCCATTATTACCCATTTCCTATCACGCCGTGCCGCTCTAGCCGTTGCTAGGGGTGCGGCGTCTCCTTCCCTGCTCGTTGTCAGGGGCAGTGTCGACTCCGGATGCGTGCAGCGCTGATGTCCTGGCCGCACACTCCTGATGCCGGTCCGAGAACAGTGGCGCGGATCTGCGCCTATTTAAATGTTTTTAGAACGATCTGTCACTGCCCAAGTATAGGTGTTACTTTGTGTGCTCCTGGGTGTGACAGATCGTTATTTCTTGTGCCTAATATCGTTACTGAACCTGCCTGCCTGA
The DNA here is from genome assembly GCF_027579735.1 of Bombina bombina. Taxonomy (NCBI): domain Eukaryota; kingdom Metazoa; phylum Chordata; class Amphibia; order Anura; family Bombinatoridae; genus Bombina; species Bombina bombina. The sequence goes on along the minus strand of NC_069510.1, from coordinate 19,442,584 downwards.
CTACTCTCCTGCCTTAATCCTTAAACTGCTGGATTGATTACTGTTGCTGAACCTGCCTGTCTGACTACTCTACCTGCCTTAACCCTTAAACTGCTGGACTGATCTACTGTTGCCAAACCCTGCCTGCCTGACCATTCTAGTAGTGTGCCCTTGGACTGCTTTACTGTTGCCAAACCCTGCCTGCCTGTCCATTCTAGTGGTTTATCATTGGACTGCTTTGCTTTTGCCAGACCCTGCCTGCCTGACCAATCTAGTGGTTCATCCTTGGACTGCTCTGCTGTTGCCGCTGGAGACTGTCCTGCCTGTGGTGAGTGCCGCCTTTCTCATCTTACTAACTTTCTCTGCTCTGGGATATTCCCTATCATTCTGGCTTGACGCCGGGATAACAAGACTACTGGCCGAGTTTGGTCTGATAGAGGAGTATCCCACGAGCGTTACATTCCCCAGTTTTGCATAACCAACACAGTTATATTAATATATGTTTAACCTCTGTGATTACCTTGTATCTAAGCCTCTGCAGACTGACCCCTTATCTCAGTGCTTTTGACAGACATGCAGTTTAGCTAATCAATGCAGACTCCTAAATAACTCCATGGGAGTGAGCACAATGTTATCTATATGACACACATAAACTAGCACTGTCTAACTGGGAAAAACGTTCAAAATGCTCTGAGCTAAGGGGCGATTTTAAACGGTTTAGAAATCAGTTTGAGCCTAGCTAGGTTTAGCTTTTCAAAAATGCCACCAAGAGAACAAAGCAAATTTGATGAAAAAAGTAAATTGAAAAGTTGTTTAAAATTGCATACCCTATCTGAATCATAAAAGTTTAATTTTAACTAGACTGTCCCTTTAAATGTTTATGATTAAGATAGAGCATGCAATTAAAGAAATCCAAATGAACTCTATTATCTATTTTGCATCTTTTTTGTAGTATCCTTTGTTAAAAAGCATACCTAGGTAGGTCAAGAACAGCAATGTAGTACTGGGAACTTTTTCTCCTGTAGCAAAGGAACGTTGATATTAATTTAATAAAAAAGAATGTATCTGTTCCCGGAATATTCAGTATTTGTTTCGCTTTAAACTAAATGAATACCAAATAGTTCAGGAGACGAATATTCTGAAAAACTATTTTTTTCCGAAATATTTGTCTGAAAGAAATCTTTCACTGCTGCACATATTATGCCTGTTGTTATTGGCTCATCAGACTGGTTTATCTAGCTCCCAGTAGTGCATTACTGCTCCTTCATTAAAGGATACCAAAACAATAAAGCAAATTTGATAACAAAAGTAATTTGAAAACGTGTTTAAAATGTTATGTTTTGTCTGATTCTTGAAAAAAAATAAATTAAAAATTGGGTTTGATGTCCTGTATAACTAAAGGAAATTCCAGACTTTAAATTTGTTCTTTCATGATTCGGAAAGAGCATGCAATTTTAAACAACTTTCTAATTTACTTCTATTATCTATTTTACTTCATTCTCTTGATATCCGTTGTTGGAAAGCATATCCAGATAGGCTCAGTAGCTGCTGATTGGTGGCTGCACATAAATGCCTTGTGTGATTGGCTTACCCATGTGCATTGCCATTTTATCAGCATAGAATAGCTAAAGAATGAAGCAAATTAGATAATAGAAAAAAAATTAGAAAGTTGTTTAAAATTGTATTCTCTACCTGAATCATGAAATAGATTTTTTTGGGTTTAGTGTCCCTTTAACTGTCCCCACTTCCCCTTTGGAGCTCTGTATAAAAACCAGCAGTGACCTCATATGTACCATCAGTGCTACCTGGTGACACTGCAATAGCATCTATAGGGGTGTGTCATTTATAAAGCACATATTTTGTATATAAAGTCAGCCACCTCAATTCCCAGCAATTACAGCCATTTAAAAGGCATTTACTCGATTTTGCACCCCAAGCTGTTTTTTTCCGCAGTATGTTCTACAGCTTTTCCAGAGTCAAAACAGTCCATAGTGCTCTGTAGTCTATAAGTGTTGTTACTACTCGCTCTTAAAGTGGGCTGAAATTTTGTGCCGTAAAATGCCTCCGTGTCTAACATTAGATGAGTAAAACCATGCTTTAGCTTCACAGTGGAGACACCTTTTTTTTTGAGTGGTGATCTGAATTATGTTATAGGGCTCTAATGTGTAGATAACATCTAGCTGACCTGCACTCTTCATCAACAACCTAAAACAACAACAATAACAAGCTGCAAAATGTAATGGCTGCTTATTAAAATGACTCTGAATATGACAAACTTATAAATTCATAATTTCATGTTGCATTTGCAGTGATCCCCCCCCCCCATATATCACCAGCAAATTTAAATGAATCCAGGTCTTTGTCTCCTTTAAGGAAGAAGCGGGAGAAGCGTTCATCTAGGGACAAATAGAGCCTGTACTATGGGATTGTATCCACCCAGGGTGCAGTCTGTTTTTGTCTTAAATGTGCCTTTTACAGAAGAGAACTTTCCTGCAGTTTATAAGTCTAACCCCAACCCTGAATATACCAGGCAATTCTCTGATGAACAAATTATTTTTACAGTTAACTCCAGACGTACATATGGGCCTTGTCAGTGGAGGTGCTGCTATAGCCCTCAAGGCACATTTGTCAAGGGGTCTACGTGTGGTTGCCCAATCACCTTAGAGAGACAAATTACTCAAGGATCATTAGCATTTAGAAGAGAGAATAGATCATCTGAAGATGGACAGAGCTCAGTAGCTCACCCTTTAACAAAAGAGAACTTTCCTGCTTACATAAAATTGTCCCGGTCATGGGGTTATACAGAAAACATTTATTAATCTTTATCACACCTTTATGAATTCTGTAATTTCAAAATGAGATGTTGTAGTGAGTTTTTCTTTGCAAGATAATAGCTTCTCCATTGTTTTTGTTTTTTGTTTAATCCAGGTAATTGTCTCCAGTATACCTTGTGAAATGTAATCTTAGTGTGTTATAAACACCACTAATCTAAAGAACTTCACACTGCTCTAAACAAATGTATATAGTAGTAGCAGCAGTAATACAATTATTATTATTTCTAATACTACTATTAATATTATTATTGTAAGTATTACTAGTACTATAAGTGTTATTAATACTATTGCTGAAATAGTATACTGGAAGTGCCAATTGCAAGTATCATCTAATGACCATGGCAAACTGGGATATTGTATTTTACTTCCGGATAAACCAACTCCCAACACAACTCCGTTATACAGTAACAAAGCAAATAGAACTGCAATCTTTTAACGTTCAGCTTTGTATTGTTAAAGGGACATACAAGTTAAAATTAAACTTTCATGGGTCAGGTAGATCTAGAGTTTCCTCCTCGGCCATGTTTTCCTGGACACTTATGAGTTACACATGTTGCAGGGTGTGCAGGGAGGAACATGAATAGTACTATACAGGGTCACTATTAATGTGCTGTCCAGGTGTGCAATGCATGTCCCCCTCTGCACACCCTGGAGCATGTGTAACTCATAAGTGTCCAGGAAAACATGACCATGGTGGGAATCCTAGGTAGAGCATTCAATTTTCAGAGACTTTTTAAATTAATTATATTGTTAAATATACTTTGTTCTCTTTGTATCCTTTGCATATAGGTAATATATCTAGGTAGGCTCAGGAGCTGCAATGCACTACTGGGAGCTAGCTGGGGATTGGTGGCTACACAAATATGCCTTTTGTCATTGGCTCCTCAGATGTGTTCAGGTAGGTCCCAGTAATGCATCTGGAGCTGATAATGTTTTTAAGCCCTTTTCAGGAGTTAAAGGACCCGTCAACACAGTGCATTTGCATAATCGGCAAATGCAATATAACAAGACAATGCAATAGCACTTAGTCTGAATTTCAAATGAGAAGTAGATTTCTTTCATGTAATTGGCAGGAGTCCATGAGATAGTGACGTATGGGATATACAATCCTACCAGGAGGGGCAAAGTTTCCCAAATCACAAAATGCCTATAAATACACCCCTCACCACACCCACAATTCAGTTTTTACAAACTTTGCCTCCTATGGAGGTGGTGAAGTAAGTTTGTGCTAAGATTTCTATGTTGATATGCGCTTCTCAGCATTTTGAAGCCCGATTCCTCTCAGAGTACAGCAAATGTCAGAGGGTTGTGAAGGGAGTATCACCTATTGAATGCAATGATTTCCCTAACGGGGGTCTTTTTCATAGGTTCTCGGTTATCAGTCGTAGAGATTCATCTCCTACCTCCCTTTTCAGATCGACGATATACTCTTATATACCATTACCTCTATTGATAACTGTTTCAGTACTGGTTTGGCTATCTGCTATATGTGGATGGGTGTCTTTTGGTAAGTATGTTTTCATTACTTAAGACACTCTCAGCTATGGCTTAGCACTTTGTTTTAATATAAAGTTCTAAATATATGTATTGTACTTATATTTGCCATGTTTATGTATATTTCCTTTTTGAAGACTATCAGTTTCATATTTGGGAAAATATTTTTCTTACCTGGGGTATAGTCTTTTTTCAATTTACAGTTTTTTCTTTTTTCGCGGGCAAAATTAGGCTTGCGAGGGCGCAAAATGCCAAAGTTTATTGCGTCATTCTTGGCGCGAGAATTTTTTTGGCCCAAAGGTACGTCCAATGACGCAAATTCGTCATTTCCAGCGTCTTTTTTGACGCCGAGTTTCTTACATAGGTTGCGTCTTCATTGATGCAAGTGTGTCATTTCCGGCTGTTGTTAGCGCCAAAAAAATTTCAGTTTACGTTGTGCGTCATACTTGGCACCAAATAATTTAATTATTTAAAGCCCCATTCCTATATGCTTCTTGTCTTCTCCTCTATATCAGAGGGCTATGCTGTTTGCATTTTTTTTCCCCATTCCTGAAACTGCCATATAAGGAAATTGATGATTTTGCTTTATATGTTGTTTTTTCTCTTGCATTTGCAAGATGTCTCAATCTGATCCTGTCTCAGAAACTACTGTTGGAACCCTGCTGCCTGATAACAGTTCTACCAAAGCTAAGTGCATTTGTTGTAAATTTGTGGAGATTATGGCCCATATTTATGAAAGGTCTTGCGGACCTGATCCGACAGTGCGGATCAGGTCTTCAAGACCTCGCTGAATGTGGAGAACAATACGCTCTTCGTATTCAGCATTGCACCAGCAGCTCACAAGAGCTGCTGGTGCAACGCCGCCCCCTGCAGACTCTCGGCCAATCGGCTGCCAGCAGGAAGGTGTCAATCAACCCGATCGTACTCGATCGGGTTCATTTCTGGCGATTCCTGTCCACCTGCTCAGAGCAGGCGGACAGTGTTATGGAATAGCGGTCTTTAGACCGCTGCTTCATAACTGGTGTTTCTGGCGAGTCTGAAGACTCGCCAGAAACACGGGCCCACAAGCTCCATATGGAGCTTGTTAAATGAGCCCCTGTATCTCCAGCTGTGGTATTTAATAGTTGTCATGGTAAGCTTTTACAGGGAGTGCAGAATTATTAGGCAAGTTGTATTTTTGAGGATTAATTTTATTATTGAACAACAACCATGTTCTCAATGAACCCAAAAAACTCATTAATATCAAAGCTGAATAGTTTTGGAAGTAGTTTTTAGTTTGTTTTTAGTTATAGCTATTTTAGGGGGATATCTGTGTGTGCAGGTGACTATTACTGTGCATAATTATTAGGCAACTTAACAAAAAACAAATATATACCCATTTCAATTATTTATTTTTACCAGTGAAACCAATATAACATCTCAACATTCACAAATATACATTTCTGACATTCAAAAACAAAACAAAAACAAATCAGTGACCAATATAGCCACCTTTCTTTGCAAGGACACTCAAAAGCCTGCCATCCATGGATTCTGTCAGTGTTTTGATCTGTTCACCATCAACATTGCGTGCAGCAGCAACCACAGCCTCCCAGACACTGTTCAGAGAGGTGTACTGTTTTCCCTCCTTGTAAATCTCACATTTGATGATGGACCACAGGTTCTCAATGGGGTTCAGATCAGGTGAACAAGGAGGCCATGTCATTAGATTTTCTTCTTTTATACCCTTTCTTGCCAGCCACGCTGTGGAGTACTTGGACGCGTATGATGGAGCATTGTCCTGCATGAAAAATCATGTTTTTCTTGAAGGATGCAGACTTCTTCCTGTACCACTGCTTGAAGAAGGTGTCTTCCAGAAACTGGCAGTAGTACTGGGAGTTGAGCTTGACTCCATCCTCAACCCGAAAAGGCCCCACAAGCTCATCTTTGATGATACCAGCCCAAAACAGTACTCCACCTCCACCTTGCTGGCGTCTGAGTCGGACTGGAGCTCTCTGCCCTTTATCAATCCAGCCACGGGCCCATCCATCTGGCCCATCAAGACTCACTCTCATTTCATCAGTCCATAAAACCTTAGAAAAATCAGTCTTGAGATATTTCTTGGCCCAGTCTTGACGTTTCAGCTTGTGTGTCTTGTTCAGTGGTGGTCGTCTTTCAGCCTTTCTTACCTTGGCCATGTCTCTGAGTATTGCACACCTTGTGCTTTTGGGCACTCCAGTGATGTTGCAGAAATATGAAATATGACCAAACTGGTGGCAAGTGGCATCTTGGCAGCTGCACGCTTGACTTTTCTCAGTTCATGGGCAGTTATTTTGCGCCTTGGTTTTTCCACACGCTGCTTGCGACCCTGTTGACTATTTTGAATGAAACGCTTGATTGTTTGATGATCACGCTTCAGAAGCTTTGCAATTTTAAGAGTGCTGCATCCCTCTGCAAGATATCTCACTATTTTTGACTTTTCTGAGCCTGTCAAGTCCTTCTTTTGACCCATTTTGCCAAAGGAAAGGAAGTTGCCTAATAATTATGCACACCTGATATAGGGTGTTGATGTCATTAGACCACACCCCTTCTCATTACAGAGATGCACATCACCTAATATGCTTAATTGGTAGTAGGCTTTCGAGCCTATACAGCTTGGAGTAAGACAACATGCATAAAGAGGATGATGTGGTCAAAATACTAATTTGCCTAATAATTCTGCACTCCCTGTACATGCAGAGAATGTGTCCATCAGTAATAGTACAATGCCTGTTGTTCCTTCAACATCTAATGTACATGATATACCTGTGAATATAAAAGATTTTGTTGCTGATGCAATTCAGACGGCTTTGTCTGCCATCCCGCCTTTTAAAAAACGTAAAAGGTCTTTTAAAACGTCTCATAAAGTTGATGAAATTTCAAATGACCGACAACATACTGAATTATTCTCCTCTGATGAGGATCTATCTGATTCAGAAGTTCCTTCCTCAGATATTGACACTGATAAATCTACTTATTTATTTAAAAGAAAGTTAAAAGAGGTGTTGCTTACATTAGATATTGAGGAAACCAATCCTCTTGATATTAAAACTAGTAAACGTTTAAATTCTGTTTATAAACCTCCTGTAGTTACTCCAGAGGTTTTTCCAGTTCCTGATGCTATTTCTGATATGATTTCTAAGGAATGGAATAGGCCTGGTACTTCTTTTATTCCTTCTTCAAGGTTTAAAACATTGTATCCTTTGCCAGCAGTTACATTGGAGTTTTGGGAAAAGATCCCCAAAGTTGATGGGGCTATTTCTACTCTTGCTAAACGTACTACTATTCCTATGGAAGATAGTACTTCTTTTAAAGATCCTTTAGATAGGAAACTTGAATTTTATCTAAGGAAAGCTTATTTATATTCTAGCCATCTTCTCAGGCCTGCCATTTCTATGGCTGATGTTGGTGTATATTAATAATAGAACACTATGTTACATCAATATACTGTGGAGAAATAGCATATTACTACATCTGACAAGGTGACATGTGAGGGGTTAACACATTTTTTACAATTCTAATACTAATTAGCACCGACAGCCATTCAGGTATCAGGGAGTGGTATAAAGCCACACAGCTGATAAGACTATTAGTGTCTATGATTAAGGCCAGACAGGCTGCCTGTGCCATGTTTTTAAACTATGTGGGTTTTTTGTGCCATGAGGATTTTACAAAGAAAATAAAGTTCAAGCTTTTACTCAACTACCGATTGTTTCTTCTTCTGGTAATGCTGTAATTACGGCATAGGAGAGTGCCGTCAGATTGGAGAGTTTCATCTTGCAGTTGGCTTGTGGGGGTTCCAGGCCATTGCCACAGTGAATGCACAGCGGACCACCAAGACCGTTGACACCATTACTAATCCCGGAATCCTAAGGTGACGAATGGAGGTGGGTGACAGCATCAATTCCGGACCCGGATACTACAGGCGGGTAGACAGTCACATGACCGGAAGGTCGGATGACGTCAGACGCTGATGTACAGTGACGGGGAGAGGAAGCAGAGCGGTGGATGTCGACGAGTTGAATCCGACAAGCCCCTGGAGGTGAGCCGCTTTTGCCTATAGGTCTGTCAGTTAATACCACCTAGAGAGAACTTTGAACGGACAAATACAGCCTGACGGAGCAGTCACGGAAAAGGAGGGCAGGAGATGTCACCGCAAGCGGTAAGAATACAAACACAATTCCCTTAACAATTGGTTCATCATTGGTTAATAACACATCTCTTGTATATTGGTTGGGGACTATATATTGTGTGCAGAAGATCTTGCAAATTTGTGCATTTAATATATACAAGCAGCAATTGCTATAATTGTGGAGAACATATAATTAGAATCCCATTCTTGGATATAATTATTCTAAGACTAATTTATAAGCGCTGAGACTACAAAATCAGGGCTAATCCTAATAATCATGGCTACAAATAATTTTTACTCATTGCTATCACTAGAAGAATTGGAAAAAAGCAAACCCACACTTAAGGATATTTTCAATCCTGATAATGAAGTGAAGGATATTTCAGAGGTTTTTTTGTTAATGGAAAAGGCCCTCATTAAAGAATATCAAACATGGTGGGACATAAGGTCCCTGGAAAAGTATGTAGATCTCAATATGGTACCACGGGGCCTCAGATTAAAGAAAAGGCCAACATTCTTAATTGTAGATGATACCTTTCTAGCAGAGTGGAATGACATACTAACAGAATGTTCAATTAGGCTGATGCATCTTATCATCAAACATAAAGAACAAAAGCTAATTGAGGCTAGGCAACACATACAGGACATTCAAAAGGATCTGAATCAATTTGTGGATCTCAGTCATTATGAGAAGCTTGACAACCTACTAAGACTGACAATAGACAATATGAAAAGGGACATTGACAAACTTAAATTTCGCAAATTCTCAAGGGATTCAGAAGATTATTCACTTAATAGAGTTTATCTTAAGAACACACAACAGAATAAAAGGAACAGGAGACAACGTAGGCAGAAGAAAGGGGCTGACTTGGAGTCCAAGGAGACCAATAGCCAATCACAAGTGGCAACTAGAAAACAAGTGACTTTCTCTGACACGGATCCTGAGTCTAATGATGAAGTAGAAATACAGGACTTTGTTGATTTTATGACTAGTGGCCTCTCATCTGATGAGGCAGAGCCTACTAATGATATTGATACTGGGGTCTTAAGGGGCACACAAGCAAACACCTTACCCTACCCTCTACCGGCTAATACCAATGGGGGCATACTTAAACATAAATCAAAAACAACACGTAAAAACAGATATGTGAAAGCCTTAGAAAGTGAGATTAATGCTGATAAAAATACACATACAGATCAGTCACAGGTTTTTCACGAGGTAGGGGCCGGACAGGGAGGAGGAGGCAGGGGGAGAGGTGCAATGAACAGAACCCATACAACTCAGGGGGAGCCACAAGCCTTAGATCAAAGGGAGAAATATGCACTCAGAAGAGGCAGACAGAACAAATACAACTAATTCGTAATTTAACACTTAAGAAGTTTTTTACTGCAGAGAACATAGAACAAGATGATTTACAAGTATACACTCAGGCAGAGAGAACGGTAGTTAATGATCACTTTCATTTAAATTGATTTTTTGGATCTATATCAACTAGAACGTGAGAGCAATGTATCAGGATATGTAAAGAGCTCACATACAGGCTATAAACCTAAATCAGTATTTTATCCGATACAGAATAGGGGAAAAATCTTAGAGCAATTTCACAGAAGGGTAGAGGAGGATCTAGTTAAGTTAAAATCACAAGGTAAAAACTCTAGAGAGAATCTGACTGTGAAACAGAAGATTGGCCTTAAACAACTCAAAGAAAGAGATGATATAGTGATCAAAAATTCAGATAAAGGGGGCTCCATTGTAATAATGGATAGAGCCTCCTATATCCAAGAAGCCCATAGACAACTTGATGATGAGGAAGTATATACTGTCTTATCAAGAAATCCAGTCTTAATTTATGAGAGGGAAATGAGGGACCCTCTGGACGATGGGCTGGAGATGGGGGTGATCGATCAAGTGACCTTTGAGTATCTAATGGTGGAGGATCCGGTAACTCCGATCTTCCACCATTTGCCTAAGGTCAAGAAATCCATAGAGGATGTCAGGGGGCGTCCTATAGTCTCCGGCATAGGATCTCTTTTTGAGAACCTTTCAAACTGGATTGAATCGCTCCTCCAGCCCATGGTCTGGAGGCTCCCATCATTTCTCAGAGATGCAAAGCACTTACTGAATTTGACTGAAAACTTTGCCTGGGAAGGAAACTACAGCTGGCTCACCATAGATGTGGTGGGCCTTTACTCGGCCATACCACACATAGAAGGGCTAGAGGCTGTTAAATTTATGTTGGACAGGTTTAGTGACTATGACAATAATCTCACAACCTTTATCTTGAGGACTTTACTTTTTTTGTTGACTCATAATTACTTTGAGTTTGACGGGGTGTTTTATCTGCAAAGACGTGGGACAGACATGGGGGCAAAGTTTTCCCCGGCGTTCGCCAACATTTACATGGGTTGGCCGGAGCTGTCCCACGTCTATGCAGATGAGAACCCATACAGGAACTCAATTGTAGCCAATAAGTGCTACATTGACGACCTGCTGTTGATCTGGTCGGGTACGGAGTATGAGAGCCAACAATTTGTGGAGTACCTCAATGATAATAGGGCTGGCCTACAGTTTACATATGTTTACAACAGTAATAAAGTGTCCTATTTGGATGTAGAACTGGAAGGCAGTAGAGAGGACAAGATGATCATTTCTACTTTGTATGTCAAGCCTATTTCCGCTAATGCTCTGCTCCATGCCAAAAGCTGTCACCCTCGTCACATGAATTATGGAGTGGCGAAGGGGCAATTTATAAGAATAAAGCACAACTGCTCTAAGGAAGATCAGTTTAAGGCTGAGATCAGAGCATTATGGAATAAGCTAAAAGCACGAGGCTACCCAGATGGACCAATACAAAAAGCTTTTTTTGAGGTTCAGAACACTCCTAGAGCAGATTTATTAAGGCCTAAAACACAGACTGATAAAAGGGGGAATAGTGAAATCTCATTCATCACTACCTACTCTAATCAATTTAGGGAGATTTGTGAAATTGTCAGGAGGAATCTGCCTATTCTCAGAGCTGATGAAGCACTCAAGAATGTGGTGGACAAAGGATGTAATTTTATCTCTAGGAGAAATATCACTATAGGGAACCTAGTCTCACCAAGTGCCCTCAAAAAACCTAAGAGTAAGAGTAGCTGGTTGAGTTGCAAAGGCCACTATAAGTGTGGGTTGCATAGCTGTACGGCATGTAGCCACACTACCAGCAGTAAGGTGTTTCAGTCAAATTACACTCAACAAGTCTTTGATTGTAACTATTGTACCAATTGTCGATCAGACTTTGCAGTTTATGTTATAACCTGCACAGTCTGTGAGAAACAATACGTAGGGTGCACGACCCGTGAGACCCATGAGGGGATCCGGGAGCATCTTAACGATATAGAGAGAGGGCGGACAGTTACAGGAGCATCAAAACACTTTGTTTATGAACATGATGGTAGTAATAGGACAGTCACTTGGATGATCATAGATCTGATCAAAACCAAACCAAGGGGAGGGAATAGAGAAAGGGAGCTACATAAAAAAGAGGCATTTTGGATATTCAAGTTACATACACGGAGTCCAAATGGAATGAACATAGAGGGAGATCTGATTATTGGCAGTAATGTAGCCTCAGATTCATAAAAAAAACCCTCCTACACTCAATACTAACCAAACTAATAGAACAAATACCTCTATCCTTCCACATATATCCTTAATTTCTAAAAATATCTAAATGCATACAATAAAATAATATTTATGGTGGTATGAATTGTGATCACTTAGGATTATGGCCAATTTAACTTTTTTGGTTGGAGTTTTTACCAACGTCCTCTTCCATAATAAAAATAAAAAAGTTTTATCTATACATATCAACATTAATATGCGGATAAACAAGTATATTCAATAAAAACAAAAATAATAATAACAGAAATTTGCATATATATAAGGGATTAACTTCAAATATCAGATTTTGAGAATGACAAGACATACTAACCGACAGGCTAATTAAGTTGTTCTTAAGACTTCATCTATACAGACAACTAATAATTAGCAGAGGGTCCCCTATCAGAGTTTATTTTGTAATTGTCAGCTATAAAATGATAACAACTAGAGAACATATCACCATTGTCTCTTGTATCTACACATAGGATTTAGGTAATAAAGCAGAAATAAGAGGTAATAAGGAATAAATTATTCCATATAAATACTTGTGGTTGATTATCACAACCTCACTGCATGCAATAAGTATAATGTGTAGATTATAAGAATTACTATGGATATGTATATATACATATACATATGAAACGAGCATAATATATATAAGTAACTATATACAATGATTGTATGTTATATATAGATAGTAGCTATCTTTTCCTTTGGTGTATATTAATAATAGAACACTATGTTACATCAATATACTGTAGAGAAATAGCATATTACTACATCTGACAAGGTGACATGTGAGGGGTTAACACATTTTTTACAATTCTAGCAATGATTTGCTTACTAATTAGCACAGACAGCCATTCAAGTATCAGGGAGTGGTATAAAGCCACACTGCTAATAAGACTATTAGTGTCTATGATTAAGGCCAGACAGGGCCGAAACATGTTAGACTAGTCCAACAACTGCCTGTGCCATGTTTTTAAACACTGTGGGTTTTTTTGTGCCATGAGGATTTTACAAAGAAAAATAAAGTTCAAGCTTTTACTCAACTACCGATTGTTTCTTCTTCTGGTAATCCTGATGTTGCAGCTGCATCACCTTTTTGGTTGGAAAGTTTAGCGCAACAGGAAATGGATCCTGATTTGTCTAGCATTGTTTGTTTGCTACAACATGCTAATTATTTTATCTGTGATGCCATTTTTTATATAATCAAAATTTATGTTAAATTTATGTCTGTAGCTATTTTAGATAGAAGAGCTTTGTGGCTCAAATATTGGAATGCTGACATGGTATCTAAGTCTAGATTACTACTTCAAGGTAATAAGATATTTGGTTCTCAGTTGGATTCGATTATTTCAACTGTCACTGAAATGAAGATAGTTTTTTTTTACCCCAGGATAAAAGACCTAAGGGTAAATCTAAAGCTTCTAATCGTTTTCGTTCGTTTCAACAAAATAAGGAACAGAAACCTAATCCTTCCCCCAAAGAATCTGGTTCCAATTGAAAACCTTCTTCAAGTTGGAGTAAATCCAAACCGTTTAAGAAACCAAAGCCAGCCCCCAAGTCTGTATGAAGGTGCGGCGCTCATTCCAGCTCAGCTGGTAGGGGGCAGATTAAGATTTTTCCAAGACATTTGGGCAGATTATGTCCAAAATCAATGGATTCAGAGTATTGTCTCTCAAGGGTACTGAATAGGATTCAGAGTAAGACCTCCTGTGAGAAGATTTTTTCTCTCACGCATCTCAGCAAATTCAGTGAAGGCTCAGGCTTTTCTGAAGTGTGTTTCAGACCTGGAGTTTTCAGGGGTAATCATACCAGTTTTATTTCAAGAACAGGGTCTGGGGTTCTATTCAAATCTTTTCATTGTCCCAAAGAAAGACAATTCATTCAGGCCAGTTCTGGATCTGAATCTTTTGAATCGTTATGTAAGAGTGCCAACTTTCAAAATAGTGACTATAAGGACTATTTTGCCTTTTGGTCAGCAAGAGCATTGTATGTCCACAATAGACTTACAGGATGCATATCTTCATATTCCGATTCATCCAGATCCCTATCAGTTTCTGAGATTCTCTTTTCTAGACAAGCATTACCAATTTGTCGCTCTTCCATTTGGCCTAGCAACAGCTCCAAGAATCTTTTCAAAGGTTCTCGGTGCCCTACTCTCTGTAATCAGAGAACGGGGTATTGCGGTGTTTCCTTATTTGGACCATATATTGGAACTAGCTCAGTCTTTACATTCTGCAGAATCTCACACAAATCAACTAGTGTTGTTTCTTCAAAGACATGGTTGGAGGATCAATTTACAAAAAAAGTTCTTTAATTCCTCAGACGGGTCACCTTTTTAGGTTTCCAGATAGATTCAGTGTCTATGATTATTAAAATTGGTTTCAGCCTGTCAGAACCTTCAGTCTCAATCATTCCCTTTAGTAGCTATGTGCATAGAAGTTTAAGGTCTCATGACTGCAGCATCGGACGCGATCCCTTTTGCTCATTTTCATATGAGACCTCTCCAGCTTTGTATGCTGAACCAATGGTGCAGGGATTATACAAGGATATCACAATTAATATCCTTAAATCCCCATGTTCAACTATCTCTGACTTGGTGGTTAGATCACCATTGTATAGTTCAAGGGGCCTCTTTTGTTCGTCCAACCTGGACTGTGATTACAACAGATGCAAGTCTTTCAGGTTGGGGAGCTGTCTGGGGATCTCTGACAGCACAAGGGGTTTGGAAATCTCAAGAGGCGAGATTACCAATCAATATTTTAGAACTCCGTGCTATTTTCAGGCTCTTCTCTCTGTTGAAGAGAGAACAGTTCATTTGTTTTTAAACAGACAATATCACAACTGTGGCATATGTCAATCATCAGGGTGGGACTCACAGTCCCCAAGCTATGAAAGAAGTATCTCGGATACTTGCTTGGGCAGAATCCAGCTCCTGTCTAATTTATGCGGTTCATATCCCAGGTGTAGACAATTGGGAAGCGGATTATCTCAGCCGTCAAACTTTACATCCGGGGTAGTGGTTGTTCCATCCAAATGCATTTTCTCAGATTATGGGGTCTTCCAGAAATGAATCTGATGACTTCCCATCTAAACAAGAAACTACCCAGGTACCTGTCCAGGTCCAGGGATCCTCAGGCAGAAGTGGTGGATGTGTTAGCAGTTCCTTGGTGTTACCAACCTGCTTATATCTTCCTGCCTCTGGTTCTTCTTCCAAGAGTGATTTCCAAGATCATCATGGAACAATCGCTTGTGTTGCTGGTAGCTCCAGCATGGCCTCACAGGTTCTGGTATGCGGATCTTGTCCGGATGTCCAGTTGCCAACCTTGGCCACTTCCATTAAGGCCAGACCTTTTGTCTCAAGGTCAGTTTTTCCATCAGGATCTCAAGTCATTAAATTTGAAGATATGGAAATTGAACGCCTAGTGCTTAATCATAGAGGTTTCTCTGACTCGGTAATTAATACTATGTTACAGGCTAGTAAATCTGTTTCTAGGAAGATTTATTATCGAGTTTGGAAGACTTATATTTCATGGTGTTCTTCTCATAAATTCTCCTGGCATTCTTTATGTATTCCTAGAATTTTACAGTTTCTTCAGGATGGTTTGGATAAGGGTTTGTCTGCAAGTTCCTTGAAGGGAAACATTTCTGCTCTTTCTGTTTTATTTCACAGAAAGATTGCTAAGCTTCCTGATATTCACTGTTTTGTACAGGCTTTGGTCCGTATTAAGCCTGTCATTAAATCAATCTCTCCTCCTTGGAGTCTTAATTTGGTTTTGAAGGCTTTACAGAATCCTCCGTTTGAGCCTATGCATTCTTTGGACATTAAACTACTTTCTTGGAAAGTATTGATCAGATTTGCAAAGCAAATTCTACTAAATTCTACTGTTTTGATGTATTTGCTTCCTCGGAAGCAGTTTTTGGTAGAAAAGTTCTTCAGGCAGCTTAAGTTTGATTCCCCTGCTTATGTTTCAGTTTTTTTCTTTTCATTATGAGAATAAAAGCATATATTTTGGGTTGTGGATTAATTGTTTTCAGCGGAAAATGGCTGTTACTATTTTATCCCTCCCTCTCTAGTGACTCTTCTGTGGAGTTCCACATCTTGGGTATTACTATCCCATATGTCACTAGCTCATGGACTCTTGCCACTTACATGAAAGAAAACATAATTTATGTAAGAACTTACCTGATTCATTTCTCTCATTTTGGCAAGAGTCCATGAGACCCACCCTTTTTATGGGGGTAATGATTTTTTGTATAAAGCACAATTATTTCCAAATTCCTTTGTTGATGCTTTTTACTCCTTTCTTTATCACCCCACTACTTGGCTATTTGTTAAACTGAATTGTGGGTGTGGTGAGGGGTGTATTTATAGGCATTTTGAGGTTTGGGAAACTTTGCCCCTCCTGGTAGGATTGTATATCCCATACGTCACTAGCTCATGGACTCTTGCCAATATGAAAGAAATGAATTTATTAGGTAAGTTCTTACATAAATTATGTTTTTTTCTGGCAATTTTAAAAGTCTATTTCTACTCCCCCTGTACCACGTGACGGCAATCAGCCAAACACAAATGCATACATGTACCATGTGACAGCCATCAGCCAATCACAAATGCATATACATATATTCTGTGAATTCTTCAACATGCTCAGTAGGAGCTGGTGATTTAAAATTTAAAAAATATAAAAAGACTGCACATTTTATTAATAGAAGTAAATTGGAAAGTTGTTTAAAATTGCTACTATATCTGAATCATGAAAGTTTAATTTTGACTTAAGTGTCCCTTTAAGTAGATCATTCTCTGCAAGTAATCGCACATTACAGCATTTATTTCATGTTTATACCCCTTTAAATTGTACAACAGTTAAACTATTAACACAATAGCTGGTGGGGAAGAATTTTAACTCTACAAATGTCATATAACACTGTTATCTAGGGTCAGCCCAGGACGGATTGATACTTTTTAACAAGTTATGGTTGATACTATAGTTATCTGTAACCATCACTGTAGGTGATACATTCTGTTTTATTCTTTTCCTGTGAGTTACTTTATAGTGACTAGATACGCCTGACATTAAAGGCCACATCATTGCTGTATTGAGTTGTAATTCATTCTGTCAGTCCTTTTCACTTGTAATAACACAGATCTCTAGTAACCCTCTTGCATTGGTTCGACTATCTGCCAGCTTGTATCTTAACAATCTGCGCTCCAACAAGTGTGATAGCATTTTGTATAATTAACTAGTAATTTGCTATAATGTATCAGCACTTTAGTGTGATAGAGAGGACAGGACCTATCTTAAAGTTCAGCCTTTTCTAAAAAAAAACCCTCAAATCATGTCACCAAAAGGCACTTGACACATTCACAAGCGCTTCTCCTCCTTTTGTTGACGTAATGCACGGTTAATTAGCGATTGATCACTCTACGCAAGACCCTTCATGTCTCACTAACGCCCCAACAGGATTTTCATCAAACTGTCTCATTCAGCGCAGGTGTCAAGGAAGATCCATGTTTTGTTTTGTTTTGTGCCAAAATGAATCTTTAAAAGTATTGATCTTTTGTAGAATGCATGTCACTATTTTAACTCAGACTGCTCTGGGACCAGAGATATTTACTGATCGCAAAAGTTGCGCATTCATCAGCCACGCTTATTTTAACTGCCTGTCAATACTAAGATAGCTCGTCTGCTCTGCCTGTCTCTTCTGCTTTTTCTATTAAAAATGAGATTATGGCTAAAGCTGTTCAAATTAAATACACCTTATTTGATCACATTCCAAACCTCAATTAGTTATTCCACAGAAA
Source organism: Bombina bombina (assembly GCF_027579735.1). Lineage (NCBI taxonomy): Eukaryota > Metazoa > Chordata > Amphibia > Anura > Bombinatoridae > Bombina > Bombina bombina. The sequence continues at coordinate 19,424,672 of NC_069510.1, read as the reverse complement.
GCCAAGCACTTTCATCATCAGGATTAAGCTTACTCAATATTAAAAAATGATGACTTTAGTTTTCAAGAAAACTTTGTGGTCTTTAAAGTGATTGTAAACGTTGGCTATTGAATACACATTATCTATAATAATCTATAGATGGCACTTTCATTCATAAAAATAATTAAAGACGCTTCATTCTTAAAATAATTACCATTTAGTGATCGTAAGCATCGCGCTGTTCCTCCGTCCGCATCTCATACTAAATTTTTCTATATGATGATGAATACAGCTTCAGCCAATTATTGCGTGCCTCATGAGCTGGATGCCAAAGGGGGCACGCAATGATTGGCTGAAGCTGAATTCATCATTGAACACAAAAATAAAGTATGAGATGTGGGCGGAGGAACGTTGCAATGTTTACTAAATGGTAATTATTTTAAGAATGAAGCCTCTTTAATTATATACTGTATATATATATATATATATATATATATATTTATATATACAGGCAGTGCAGAATTATTAGGCAAATGAGTATTTTGACCACATCATCCTCTTTATGCATGTTGTCTTACTCCAAGCTGTATAGGCTCGAAAGCCTACTACCAATTAAGCATATTAGGTGATGTGCATCTCTGTAATGAGAAGGGGTGTGGTCTAATGACATCAACACCCTATATCAGGTGTGCATAATTATTAGGCAACTTCCTTTCCTTTGGCAAAATGGGTCAAAAGAAGGACTTGACAGGCTCAGAAAAGTCAAAAATAGTGAGATATCTTGCAGAGGGATGCAGCACTCTTAAAATTGCAAAGCTTCTGAAGTGTGATCATCGAACAATCAAGCGTTTCAGTCAAAATAGTCAACAGGGTCGCCAGAAGCGTGTGGAAAAACCAAGGCGCAAAATAACTGCCCATGAACTGAAAAAAGTCAAGCGTGCAGCTGCCAAGATGCCACTTGCCACCAGTTTGGCCATATTTCAGAGCTGCAACATCACTGGAGTGCCCAAAAGCACAAGGTGTGCAATACTCAGAGACATGGCCAAGGTAAGAAAGGCTGAAAGACGACCACCACTGAACAAGACACACAAGCTGAAACGTCAAGACTGGGCCAAGAAATATCTCAAGACTGATTTTTCTAAGGTTTTATGGACTGATGAAATGAGAGTGAGTCTTGATGGGCCAGATGGATGGGCCCGTGGCTGGATTGGTAAAGGGCAGAGAGCTCCAGTCCGACTCAGACGCCAGCAAGGTGGAGGTGGAGTACTGGTTTGGGCTGGTATCATCAAAGATGAGCTTGTGGGGCCTTTTCGGGTTGAGGATGGAGTCAAGCTCAACTCCCAGTCCTACTGCCAGTTTCTGGAAGACACCTTCTTCAAGCAGTGGTACAGGAAGAAGTCTGCATCCTTCAAGAAAAACATGATTTTCATGCAGGACAATGCTCCATCACACGCGTCCAAGTACTCCACAGCGTGGCTGGCAAGAAAGGGTATAAAAGAAGAAAATCTAATGACATGGCCTCCTTGTTCACCTGATCTGAACCCCATTGAGAACCTGTGGTCCATCATCAAATGTGAGATTTACAAGGAGGGAAAACAGTACACCTCTCTGAACAGTGTCTGGGAGGCTGTGGTTGCTGCTGCACGCAATGTTGATGGTGAACAGATCAAAACACTGACAGAATCCATGGATGGCAGGCTTTTGAGTGTCCTTGCAAAGAAAGGTGGCTATATTGGTCACTGATTTGTTTTTGTTTTGTTTTTGAATGTCAGAAATGTATATTTGTGAATGTTGAGATGTTATATTGGTTTCACTGGTAAAAATAAATAATTGAAATGGGTATATATTTGTTTTTTGTTAAGTTACCTAATAATTATGCACAGTAATAGTCACCTGCACACACAGGTATCCCCCTAAAATAGCTATAACTAAAAACAAACTAAAAACTACTTCCAAAACAATTCAGCTTTGATATTAATGAGTTTTTTGGGTTCATTGAGAACATGGTTGTTGTTCAATAATAAAATTAATCCTCAAAAATACAACTTGCCTAATAATTCTGCACTCCCTGTATATATATATATATATATATATATATATATATATATAGAAGCTTCGATTAAGTGCACTCTCACTGGCCAACCCAGACACAGACCAGGGTGCTTAACGGACTGAACAATCTGAATAGGAATAAGCACTCACTGGATTTCAAAACAACAAATATTTATTTGGCAGTGACGTTTCGGGGCATTCACCCCTTCCTCAGACAACCCAAAATGTGAAACAAACAAAGTTAAATAGTAACTCAAGCCCCTCCCCCATCAATTTTCAGCCAATCAAAATACATCCAATGCAATCAATAGGGGATGTATATTACACAACCACAATTAAATTTCTGTACAAAATCAATATAGTGTATGCTTGTACAAAGCACATGTGTGATATAACCATATGAAGTGTATTATGTTACAGTGTCAGAGACAGTGAAGTGGACGGCTATGGAGTGTGCCAATAGATAATGAACATGCATCTGCCTTCTTATAATACATACTATGAACAAAACTTAAGGAGTATATTAGACATGCTGTTACCAAGAGCCGTAACTTATTTATACCACCTATACACTACTAAGAAACATTTATTCACTTAGCTGTAAGGTAACTTACTGTGTATCAAACAGCATATGAGTCATCATAAGCAATGTATACTCCGCCATCAGTTAACACGCTAGCTACCGCATGGTCGGAGGGGGCGTGTCAGCATCCGGGTTAGCATCTTGGCTCGCTGCTGAAGATCCAAACACTGAGCGGTGTTATGTGTTGCCATAGCAACCTGTCCAGGCGTCATCAGCCACACCAGATCGAGGCTGTACTGCGTAAGTCTATAGCAGGTCACCATGGCAACCATAAACAATGCCATAATTTACACACAGCTGCTGTCATAATAAGATCGCATATCACTACGTGTTGATGTGACAACTAGATATGTAATTAGTTATAAACTAGCGCATTGAGGATTGTCAAGTGAATAAATCTATACTACCAGCGGTGGTGGGGATTAAGGCTCACTGTTGTATAATATATTAAAAGAAATCGCTAAGATTATACTCGGTGTGATCAAATTCTTCCTAAGGGAATCAAAGGTAAAGGGAACTATAGCCATCAATTAGTCAAACAAACTCTAACTCAAATCTAAAAGAGTCATGTATTCTAATGTTACACAGACTAGAATATGGATAAACAAAAAGGTCCAGTTCTGGATCTACCGACTTGGTCACAGTATCGTGGCTGGGTCTAAGATTATTGGTCTAGAATCACCCCGAAATAGACATTTATGAAGTGTATTGGGGATACTCTAAATCCTGTAGTAACTATAGTATTTTGGTGGAGGTCTATGCCTATAGATTAGTGAGATATCCAGATCACAACATAAATCAAAATAATCTCAAGGCCAAATTAACTAACTTGGTGCATTCATTGTTAAAAGCCTGATAGTATGGAAATATATTATTAAAGTCCTACCTGAGAGTGGAGCTTCGTGTCTCCCAGAGTATGGTCTTACAAATGGTGTTTAGTAGGTAGGTACATGGACTCTCACTAATACATGGGATGTTTATAAACATCCTACCCGTAGTATCCCTAAGGGGGTACTACAGGAAACAATGCCAGTCCACATTTGTGTTCAATCCTCCTGGATGTACTGTTCCAAGTTTATGAATCCACTTGGCCTCAATTTGTAGGAGTTTCTTCTTTCTGTTGCCTCCCCGTATCAAAGGTGGTACATGATCAATAAGTACGAAGCGCAAGTCTTTCACAGTGTGGTTCTTCTGTAGAAAGTGGCGTGCCACCGGTTGTTCTGATGTACCATCCTTAAGTGCAATCCTGATGGCACTCCGATGGTTAGCCATCCTCTTCTTAATGTCGTCATCCGTCTTACCGACGTAATACATCCCACATGTGCAATTCAACAGGTAAACTACGAATGGGGTAGAGCAAGTTAGATGGTGTTGAATCTTAAAGCTCTGGTTTGTGTGCGGATGATGGAAGGTTTTGCTCTGAATCATCGAGTTGCACGTTGTGCATCCAAGGCACTTGAAGCATCCCTGTTTCTTAGATTTTAGCCAGGTATCCTTGATGTAGGCATGTCTTGGATCCGTGATCATCAACATATCTTGGAGGTTGCGCCCTCTTTTATATCCCAGTCTTGGTGGGGAGAATTCTTTGAAAGGTAATTGTTGGTCTGTGGTTAGTAGATCCCAATGTTCCCTCACTGCTTGTGCTACAATCCCAATATTGGGTGAATATGTCATAGTGCAAGTCATCCGTTTTTCAACAGGTTTCCTTCTTCCTGAGTTTAGCAGGGTACTCCTTTCAGTGTCCTTAGCTATTTTGTGAGCTTTCTGAATGGTTGGATAGGAGTATCCCCTCTGAAGGAATTTGTTTGACATTTCTTCTAGCTGTCTTTCGCCTTTGTTCCTTATAGAGTTGTTCCTCACCACTCGGTAGAGTTGTGCCAGTGGAATGGCTCTAATGAGAGATCTAGGATGGCTACTGCTTGCCAGCAATAGGGAGTTCCTGTCTGTAGGTTTGTGGTACATGGTGGTTTCTAATTGCCCATTCTCCTTGAGTATTCTTAGGTCTAAGAAGTCAATGGCTTCTTTGCTGGCCACCATCTTAAACTTCACAGGATGTGGTAGGTCATTGAGATCTTGTATCCACCTCTGTAGATGCTCTTCTGTGCCTCTCCATACCAGTAGCACATCATCGATGTATCTCATGTACTTGATAATTTCAGGGATCCCATAGACCTTCATGGTATTAGATTCATAGTCCTCCATGTATAAGTTCGCATAAGATGGGGCCATAAAGAATAGGGCAAATCGGATATGCCACCCTCAACCAATCATATGTATCTTTACTGATCCAACCTTCTGCTATCCCTTCAAGCAGTAGATTATCAATTCGTTCTTGGAAGAGCTTGGTAGGGTCCCTTTTGAGAGGTAAGTATACCTGCTCATCATTTAGTTGTGAGAGTATCTCTTCTTTATAATCCTTATAGTTCAGGACTACAATGGCCCCACCTTTGTCCGCATTGCGGATCACAATGTTGGGGTCCCGGGCCAGACTTTCAATTGCCACACGTTCCTCTTTGGAGATGTTGTGTCTGAATAGTTCTTTCGGCATTGTTGCAGCCTCCTGTAGAACCAATCTGGTGTAAGTTTGTATACTGGCAGCCGTATGTTGGGGGTCAAATGTGCTCTTATTTCTGAAGATGGTCCCCATTTCTTGCTGTTCTATCATTTTGAAATGATCTTTAAGCTTGAGGTTTCTTTTAAACTTCTGGATGTCCAACCACGTCTCAAATTCATCTGGTCTCTGTGTAGAGACAAATGTCAAACCTCTGTTGAGGAGTGTTAATTCTGCTTTATTAAGCAAACGATCAGATAGATTCAGCACTATATTCTCCTGGATCGTCCACGTCGTGGTGGTCTTCCGGTGAGTCCCACTCCTTCTTGGATGTGGTCTCCTTCCTTTTTTCGGTGGCTTGACCTTGTAGTCATTATCTATTGGCACACTCCATAGCCGTCCACTTCACTGTCTCTGACACTGTAACATAATACACTTCATATGGTTATATCACACATGTGCTTTGTACAAGCATACACTATATTGATTTTGTACAGAAATGTAATTGTGGTTGTGTAATATACATCCCCTATTGATTGCATTGGATGTATTTTGATTGGCTGAAAATTGATGGGGGAGGGGCTTGAGTTACTATTTAACTTTGTTTGTTTGTTTCACATTTTGGGTTGTCTGAGGAAGGGGTGAATGCCCCGAAACGTCACTGCCAAATAAATATTTGTTGTTTTGAAATCCAGTGAGTGCTTATTCCTATTCAGATTATATATATATATATATATATATATATATATAGTAGGGTGAGGGTTTTTGGTAGTTGCGCCACAACAAGAGTGTAGTAGTTAAATACCCTTAGAGGATGTCCAGTGCCTGCTGCTATTAGTGTTGTCTGATTCCTCCTGAGTCAGACTAGAATTGTGAGATTTGTGATAGAGAGTATTTTTTCTAATAGCGCTTGCAGAAGATGTTCCTCATAGGTAAGAAATTGGAGAGAGGAAAACAAAAATGGGAAATTTTTCCCAGATGAATATGGGTAATGAAAGGTAATTAAAGACAATAATAAATGCTCACCTGTTAGATCACAGGGACCAGCAATCAACGACGAATGGAAATGGATGGTGTGTATAAACACCAAAATTCAAGGATAGGACACAAAAACAAATAAATATGTGCCCCAAAGGGATGTCAATATGTATATTGATATCTCCTAATAATGAACCGGAGACTGCTTGTGGGAACCTCTAGTTCTTACCACACTGTATTTGTGGACAGAGGGTAAAGAGGAAAGAAGTTCCTATTTATTATAAGCTGATACACAAAAAACATAACATTTTGAAAAATATTAATATATATGCGTGAATAATTAAAAACAATGGTAATTTATTAATAGACTATTAAAAACGAAATACTTTTTAAAAAATATATATATATATATATGTGACAGGTTTAAAAAATGGGGAAGAGTATGAAAACAGGATAAAAAAAGGGGTTAAATACATAAACCGTTAAAAGGAAACAATGTGGTAAAATAGCCACGGTGCGAGTAAGGTGCCGACAAATGGCAGAAATAACTTACTATGAAAATAACAAAAATGCTGCTGCTGCTGGAGTAAGCCCTATGTGGGGTTCCAAAAGTATCTGAAAAACGATCGTTTAGGAGAGAAATAGAGACCACCAACGCTGCCCGGTGCAGCTCGGTCTCTGTTGGTAATTCGGAATTCCGGAAGTGACGTCACGAACGTGCGTCACGTGCCTTACGCGTTTCGTGAGCGTATCAGCTCACTTCATCAGAGGCTAGTGAATCTAGTCACATCCTGGGTACTATTATATAGCCTTAAGCTATTAAGAGCAAGAAAGGGGTGTGTGTAAATTGGTCTAATAGATCCGATGTATATTTTGAGTATATACGCTGTAATCGGATGTCAAAAAAAACGAAGGCATAAAAACGAGAAGGGAATAAAAAATATACAATATAATATATAGATTAAAAAGGGTTTATAATGCAAACGGTGGACAATCAGTGGTTTTGAAAATGAGGATGTTTGGAAAAATTTGGTTAAAATATTGGTTAAAATATATTGGTTAAAATATTTAGTTATATATGCATATTAAATATACATATTAAAACTGTGTGGTGTGAAATATATATAAAAAAAATATATAAAATATAAAAAAATATAAAAAAAAAAAAAAAAAAATATATATATATAAAAATATATATATAGGTAAGCTAAAATATTATTAGCTTAAAAAATATGTAGGGATATGTATATATATGTTTATACATTTTTAATAAAAATAGTGGTAAAAATAGTGTTAAAATCCTTAATAGATTTTATATTCATTAATTGTTGTTTTAAAGGAAGGCTGCCAGATCTATATCAGTATTTAGGCCATATGGTTTCCTGGTTTTTAATTTGTGAATCCAGTATGTTTCTCTCTTTCTTAACTGGAGTGTCCTATTTTCTCCTACTCTATATGGGATATGTTCAATGGCTTTAACCTTTAGCCCATCCACACTTTTTTTGTGGAATTCCTCGAAGTGAGTACCAATGCCATATTCTGGTTTCTCACTGGTGATGTTCTTCGTGTGTTCTAAGAATCTAGTCTTCAGTGTTCTTTTCGTTCTACCTATATATATTTTATTACAGCTGCAGGTTAATTGGTAGACAACAAATGTGGATTTGCAGTTCATCAAACTCCTTATTTCAAATTTGTTTATTTCATCAATATCCGTGATCCATTTGTTTTCTTCCTTGTTTTTACTAATGTGTTTACAACACACACAATTCTTCCGATTGCATTTATAAAAACCACTAGTTTTAGTTTCTAACCAATTTCCCTTAGTTGATGCTTTTTTGGACTTTAGTTTAGTGGGAGCTAGTATGTTTTTAAGGTTCGTGTTTTTCTTATATGTAATTTTCGGTTTCTCCGGTAATGATTCCTTTAGGAGGGGGTCCTTCATAAGTAAGTGCCAGTGTTTATTCAATATTTTTTCAATGTTTTTGGCTCCACTGTTGTAGGTGGTAATAAATCTGGGACATGTTGTATAATCCATATCTGTATTATTTTTATTTTCTGTTTTTTCCGTTTTTTTCGGATTGAGTAGATTATCTCTATCTATTTTACTTACTCTCTCATATGCTTGATCTACTGTTTTTCTATTGTATTTCTTGTTGTAGAATTTTTGTTTAAGAACACCTGCTGTTTCTTCAAAATCCTGATTTCTAGAGCAGTTTCTTTTTATTCGTTGGAACTGGCCGAATGGAATATTACTGATCCATTTATTATGATGGTTGCTTGTGGCGTGCAGGTAGCCATTTGTGTCAGTTTCTTTTGTATAGATTTTTGTTTCAATCTGTTCATTTTCGATGAATATAGTGATGTCCAGAAAGTTTATTTCCTTCTTACTCCATGTATTAGTGAATTTCAGATTCCAATTATTATTATTGATGTATTTGACAAATTCCTCAAAATGCTTTTCATCTCCGTTCCAGATGATTATAATGTCATCAATGAACCTTTTCCATGTGATTATATTTTCCAAAAATGTATTGTTTTTCCATACGTGTTGGTTCTCAAAAGCTCCCATGTACATGTTGGCAAAGCTAGGCGCAAATTTGGTGCCCATTGCTGTGCCAAATTTCTGGAGGAAGATTTTATTTTCAAATGTGAAATAATTTTTGGTGAGAATGAAGTTGATTGCTTCCCCAATGAAGGAAATTTGTTCTTTTTTGATGTTGGTATTTGATGTAAGAATTTGGTTCACTGCATTTATGCCTTTACTGTGTGGTATTGATGTATACAATGCTGTTACATCCAGTGTTGCTAATGCATAATTGTTATCCCAGCGTAAGTCTTTTAATATTGTAAGTAGGTGTGGAGTGTCCCTTAGGTATGACTTGATTGTTGGTACCACGGGTTGTAGGAAATGGTCCACATATTCTGATAAATTGCTTGTTAAACTGTTTATACCTGAAATGATTGGACGTCCTGGAGGGTTTTTAGTGTCCTTGTGCACTTTTGGTAAGTGGTAAAATACTGCGGTTTTTATCATGTCCGTTGATAAGAATTTATATTCATCCTCATCCAAGATTTTTTCTTTCTTTGCATTTCTTAGTAATTGGGCATATTCATCTGTGAATTGACCAGTGGGGTCTTTTGGTAGTACTTCATAGGTCTCTGTGTCTGACAGTATTCTGTTGGCTTCACTTATATAGTCACCTTTGTTTTGTATTACTATAGAACCGCCTTTGTCAGCCTCTCTGAATACTAGTGTTTCATTTTTACTTAGGTTCTGTAGGATTTTTTCTTCCTTGTTTGTCAGGTTTTTATTGTCCAATTTGAATGAATTGCACATTGACTCTAAATCATTAAGTACTAGGTCTTCAAATAGTGAGATATATTGCCCCTTGGCCTGAGTGGGATAAAATATTGATCTTGGTTTGAACCCGCTGTGCTTCACAATTCTGTTAGTTTCTAGTTGTGTTGTTGTCTCTGTGTCTAGTGATTCCAGTAGATTCAACGTTGGAATATCGCTTTGTGTGAGTACAATTTCACTTAGTGGATTTACATCTGTCATTGGTTCACCGGTGTCTTTTTGGTCTATGTTTTTCTTTTTAAAGTACCGTTGTAGGGTTAGTTTTCTTATATATTTATTGCAGTCCACAAATAATGAGAAGGCATCTGGTTTTTTACTGGGAGCGAAGGAGAGGCCTTTTTTAAGCACACTTTCTTCTTCCCTAGTCAGAATCTTATCTGACAAGTTGAATATTTTTACTAGGTCACTTTCATCAGAAATTATACTGATTGTTGCCTTGCATGCCAGCTTTCTCTTCTTAATTTGTTTCTGTTTACCTGCTCTGCATCCTCGTCCCCACTTTCTTTTCTTCTTTTTTGTGGGGTTGATCTCTGTTGTACTTGGAAATTCTTTTCCTGATTTTCCACCCGGAGTCTTGGGGGGATGTATGGTCTCTGAAAGGACTCTTTTCTTTCTCTGAGCCCTAAAAAATGTGTATTTCCTTGCTTCATATTCTGTTTTTGTTGTGTTCTCCATTGGTCATTTGGTTCTTGATAAGGCTCTTCATAGTCATTTCTATGGTTTCTTATTTCTTTTGGTCTAGTGGAATCTTGGTGATAGTAATTTTCTCTTGTAGTGTAAAAATCCCTATCATGGTAAGCGTAGTTATTGTGTGAATTGTAGTGGTGATTATAGTTTTGTTTTCCCGAATACTCGTTATAGTTAGAGTTAAATTGGTGCTGTTTGTAGTGATAGTGATTTTGCTTTCTATTGTGATATGAGTAGTTGTTTGTTGATTTCAATTTTGAAGATGTATTGCTAAATGTCTGATTGCTTTTGTCTTTGTTTATATTAGGACGAGTCTGTTGTTCTCTGGGTATATTTTGATATTCCATGTTATTATTGGTGTGAATTATTCTATCTGGAAAAAATCTGTTTCTTGTGTTGCTAAAAACCTCTATATTTGGTGTGTCTGTAGCATCAACAAATTCGTCTCTTTCTGAGTTAATGTGTGTTTCTCCTACTTCAATTTTCTTATTGTTGATATCTCTTTCAAGTTTTTTCTTTTTCTTTAAAATTGTGTCATATTCCAATTTCTGAGTTCTGCTTGCAATATCTTTATCTAGTTGTTGGTAATATACATCTTCATTGTAGGGTTGTAGTTTCTGTCTAATTTCTTTGATTTCTTTACCTATTTTTTCTAGGTTCTGTTCCCTATATTTAATTACAATTTTTATAAAAGTATTTGAGCAAATCTCCATTGCTTCTTCCCATTCTGTGATCAATTCAATATCATCAGAATTGAAGATGGGTGTTTTGGTGAGTTTTAGGCCTTTTGGTATTATGTCCAATTTTTGATAGTTTTCTAAACCGATTATGTCATTCCAGTTGCTCACTTCTAATTTCTTTAATTTTTCTAATCGCCTGAATAAGACTTTAGGGTTCACTTGTTCTACAGGCATAATGGTTGGTTCTATTCTTTCGGTGGTGATAGACCAGGATCTTTTTTTAGTTTTTATGTCAAAATAATTGCCAAAAGCATATGTTACTTGCTGATATTCTTCCATCTTATTTATTCTGTTTTATTAGATGGGAACTGAAGTAATATTATATATCTGATATGGTTCTATCAGATAGACAATGAAATCACTGACCACAACTCTTATTTAGGCTGCTACCATCCAATGGAGGAGAACAGCAGTAGGGTGAGGGTTTTTGGTAGTTGCGCCACAACAAGAGTGTAGTAGTTAAATACCCTTAGAGGATGTCCAGTGCCTGCTGCTATTAGTGTTGTCTGATTCCTCCTGAGTCAGACTAGAATTGTGAGATTTGTGATAGAGAGTATTTTTTCTAATAGCGCTTGCAGAAGATGTTCCTCATAGGTAATAAACAAATTTGAAATAAGGAGTTTGATGAACTGCAAATCCACATTTGTTGTCTACCAATTAACCTGCAGCTGTAATAAAATATATATAGGTAGAACGAAAAGAACACTGAAGACTAGATTCTTAGAACACACGAAGAACATCACCAGTGAGAAACCAGAATATGGCATTGGTACTCACTTCGAGGAATTCCACAAAAAAAGTGTGGATGGGCTAAAGGTTAAAGCCATTGAACATATCCCATATAGAGTAGGAGAAAATAGGACACTCCAGTTAAGAAAGAGAGAAACATACTGGATTCACAAATTAAAAACCAGGAAACCATATGGCCTAAATACTGATATAGATCTGGCAGCCTTCCTTTAAAACAACAATTAATGAATATAAAATCTATTAAGGATTTTAACACTATTTTTACCACTATTTTTATTAAAAATGTATAAACATATATATACATATCCCTACATATTTTTTAAGCTAATAATATTTTAGCTTACCTATATATATATTTTTATATATATATTTTTTTTTTTTTTTTTTATATTTTATATATTTTTTATATCTATATTTCACACCACACAGTTTTAATATGTATATTTAATATGCATATATAACTAAATATTTTAACCAATATATTTTAACCAATATTTTAACCAAATTTTTCCAAACATCCTCATTTTCAAAACCACTGATTGTCCACCGTTTGCATTATAAACCCTTTTTAATCTATATATTATATTGTATATTTTTTATTCCCTTCTCGTTTTTATGCCTTCGTTTTTTTTGACATCCGATTACAGCGTATATACTCAAAATATACATCGGATCTATTAGACCAATTTACACACACCCCTTTCTTGCTCTTAATAGCTTAAGGCTATATAATAGTACCCAGGATGTGACTAGATTCACTAGCCTCTGATGAAGTGAGCTGATACGCTCACGAAACGCGTAAGGCACGTGACGCACGTTCGTGACGTCACTTCCGGAATTCCGAATTACCAACAGAGACCGAGCTGCACCGGGCAGCGTTGGTGGTCTCTATTTCTCTCCTAAACGATCGTTTTTCAGATACTTTTGGAACCCCACATAGGGCTTACTCCAGCAGCAGCAGCATTTTTGTTATTTTCATAGTAAGTTATTTCTGCCATTTGTCGGCACCTTACTCGCACCGTGGCTATTTTACCACATTGTTTCCTTTTAACGGTTTATGTATTTAACCCCTTTTTTTATCCTGTTTTCATACTCTTCCCCATTTTTTAAACCTGTCACATATATATATATATATTTTTTTTAAAAAGTATTTCGTTTTTAATAGTCTATTAATAAATTACCATTGTTTTTAATTATTCACGCATATATATTAATATTTTTCAAAATGTTATGTTTTTTGTGTATCAGCTTATAATAAATAGGAACTTCTTTCCTCTTTACCCTCTGTCCACAAATACAGTGTGGTAAGAACTAGAGGTTCCCACAAGCAGTCTCCGGTTCATTATTAGGAGATATCAATATACATATTGACATCCCTTTGGGGCACATATTTATTTGTTTTTGTGTCCTATCCTTGAATTTTGGTGTTTATACACACCATCCATTTCCATTCGTCGTTGATTGCTGGTCCCTGTGATCTAACAGGTGAGCATTTATTATTGTCTTTAATTACCTTTCATTACCCATATTCATCTGGGAAAAATTTCCCATTTTTGTTTTCCTCTCTCCAATTTCTTACCTATGAGGAACATCTTCTGCAAGCGCTATTAGAAAAAATACTCTCTATCATATATATATATATATATATATATATTGAATACTAAGAGAAAAGAAAGCAGGGTCGGCTCCAGAACGAATGAAATGTGGGGGGGGGGGCATTTTTTTCACAAGGGGGCACGCATTTACAAACCATGTATGAGAGTCAAAATCAGAGCTAACCTACATATTCTGCAGAAAATTGTAGGGCCACTCAGGTTAAATTAAATTTTCAGGATTCAGATACAGCATGTAATTTTAAACAACATTCCAATTTACTTCCATTAAAAATAATGTGCACAGTCTTTTATATTTACACTTTTTGAGTCACCAGATCCTACTGAGCATGTGCAAGAATGCACAGACTATACATATATGCATTTGGGATTGGCTGATTGCTATCACATGGTACAAGGGAGTGGAAATATACATAACTTTGAAATGTGTTATAAAAAAATCTACTACTCATTTGAAGTTCAGACTAACTTTGTTGATTATGCAAATCTAATGTGTTGACTGGTCCTTTAACATTTAGAGATTATGTGCTAAATCACTAGGTAAAAGAATGAAGTCTAAATCCTATGCAGTGCACTAGAACAGAACCATTAAACTTGAGACCCCCAGTGCAATAGCTCCTTAAAAACAATTCACCTCTTAATCACCATAATCCAAAACTCTTAAACTCATTCTCAAATCTCAATCATGTCCCCTAAACAGGCATGCACCCCACCCCCCCCCCTCAATTAAGAGTGCAAGGACACAGCAGCACCACTTTTAATCTCCAAAGTTTTCTTTTATTCCATTCACATGGGTAGCAAAAAGTAAAAACAGAACAACATTTCGGGTCAAACACCCTTACTCATGTTCATGCAGTGTATACAAACATTACTGCTCTTAAATACCTATACACAGGTGAGACCACACCTCCTTAATTAACACTTTCAATACATTTCAATGGTACACCTTCATATATACTAACCCTCAGTGGTCTACACCTTTATTATTCTATTCTTAATATAGAAAACTTTTTTACTTCAATAAAAACAAAAACACTGTGAACACAGATATGGAATGCAGCAGTTCTAATTAACAGATTTAGTCAATGACAATGTGCCAATTCTCACATAACAATATATCCCTTGTCCCAGATATAAGCCTTTATATAAATACACTCAGATCAATTTCCCTATTCATCCCTTTGGGAATTAATTACTCTAATTTATCCATCCAGAAGGCTACACGCCTCTTAAGAAGTAGCTCCCTATTGCCTCATCTCCTAGGTATGGGTATATAATCAATAATTTGAAATCTCAACTGTGAGATAGTACACAATGATGTGCAACAGGAGCATTAAGGTAGTTGGTCCTAATATTAAATTTATGTTGAAGAATTCTATCTCTGACCCGTTGGGTCATCTCGCCAATATAAATTAGGCCACATGGACACTTAATTAGATATATTACAAAGGTGGTATTACAATTATAATACCCTATAATCCTGAAATTCTGACCCGTTAAGGGACGGGTAAATATATCTCCATTAATCAAATTATTACAATTCGAACAATTGAGGCAGGGAAAACAGCCATCATTCTTTGAGGTTATAAACCCTGTCTAATTTTCTTTTTACTCTCTACATCTGCCCTAATTAGCTTATCTCTTAAACTAGGAAGTCTAGTATATGCGGGCATAGGTGGCTGTCTAAAGGCTTTAACCACTGGGTTACACTCACATAAAATGTGCCAGTGCTTACGTAATATCTTTTGAATCTTTGGGCTAAAGGCATTATATTCTGAGAAGAATACCATTCTGTCAGATGATTATCCTCCTTATTAACCCTTCCTTTTGGTAACTCCAATACCTTTTTGGTGACCTCTTCTATCATGCTTTTGGGATATCCTCGCTCCACAAATCTATTACCCATTTCTTTAAGTCTAGCTAGGGCTACTGCATCATCTCACAATCCTTCTTACCCTCAGCATTTGACTAAAAGGAAGTGACTTAATTAATGATGGGGCATGTGCACTAGTATAGTGAAGGAGACTATTCTTATCTGTATCCTTCCTATACAAATCTGTTTTTAGAACACCCCTTTCCTTATAAACCTTGGTGTCTAGAAAGTTTATAGACTGCTCACTCCAAGTTAGGGGAAATTTCATACTCCTTTTTGCAGAATTTTATTCCAGGACAAATCGCTGGAGGGTGACACACCAAATGTCAAAGATATCATCTATGTAACCCCACCAGGTGGTGCCATATAGGAGAAAAAGTTTGTTTTAGTACATGAATCTCTCTTCAAAAATATTCATAAAAATATTGGCATAGGTAGGGGGCGACGTTGGACCCCATTGCTGTTCCCTGGTTCCTGTACATAGTATGTATCCTCAAACAAGAAGTAGTTACAATATAATATAATCTCAAGCAATTCAATAATAAACTGCCGCTGTTCCATTGAGAATCTATTGCTTTTAGAAATGGCAAAACCTATTGCATCTAAGCCACTAGTGTGGGGTATCGTTGTGTAAAGACTTACAATATCCAGAATATACAAAATGCATTTCTCCATAGACCCCCACAAGCTATCAGTTTTTTCCAGAAAGTCATTTGTGTCTTTAATAAAAAACATGGACTGAGACACAAACGGTGTTAAAAGCTTGTTAAGGTATATGGAAATATTTGTAAAAATAGAATCAGTGCCTTCCACAATTGGACGCCCAGGAGGGGCCTCCAGATTCTTGTGCACCTTTGGGAGTGTATAAAAAACTGGGGTAACAAATTTATCTTTTATCAAAAAAGTCTTAGTATCATTGTCAATGATACCATTCAGGAAAGCTCTCATTACACATTTCTTAATATCAGTCATAATTTGTTTGAAAGGGGCATATACACCTCGAGTTTGGACAGCTGTCCCTTGATCTCATCAATATAATACCCCCTATCTAATATCACAGTGACCCCTCCCTTATCTGCTTGTTTGCAAATCAGCTCTTTCTCATTACTTAGTGACTTTAAGGCTATGCTTTCTTGTTTAGACATATTAGGGGAAAACATACACCCATTATTTTTACACTGTGCCTTAAAGGGACACTGTACCCAAAAAATTAATTTTGTGATTCAGATTAAGCATGAAATTTCAATCAAATTTCGAATTTACTCCTATTATCAAATTATCTTCATTCTCTTGGTATCTTTATTTGAAATGCAAGAATGTAAGTTTAGATGCCGGCCCATTTTTGTTGAACAACCTGGGTTGTCCTTGCTGATTGGTGGATAAATTCATCCACCAATACAAAAGTGCTGTCCACAGAACTGAAACCAAAATAAAGCTGAGATGCCTTTTTTAAAAAAAAAAAAATGATAGCAAGAGAACAAAGAAAAATTGATAATAGGAGTAAATTAAAAAGTCGATTAAAATTGCATGCTCTTTCAGAATTACAAATGAACAAATTTGGGTTCAGTGTCCCTTTAAGATTGTAAATATCACTTTTAACCAGTTTCATGAACACATCAATACTGGAATCATAAGCAGCTGGTGTAAATGTGCTTTTATTTTTTAAGCCTAGTGTTTTAATGGCTAATTCTTCAAACCTAGTGCTTCCAGTAACATTATGAGACAATTTCACAGAGTCAGTATTGGAAAAGAATGATTTCAATTTCAAACTCCTATTAAACCTAAACAGGTCTTGCTCTAACTTAAAGAAGTTAAATTTTGCTTGTTTGCAAAAAGATAGTCCCTTCTCCAATACATTTGTTTGAGTCTCTGTTAATTGTATACCAGAAATATTAATGATTAATGTCTTGTCCCTCAACGAGTTCTCCTCTGATACTCCTATACCGGCTTGTTGCTCACCGGTCTTTTGTTCACTGGTTTTGTGACAATGTTTCCTGCCACCCTATCTCCTCCGATATCCGACTCCCCAGACGATGATTCAGTGGTCATCTCAGAACCGCTTGTTGACTTGTGCATTCTCCATTCACATCTGCAGGCAAAACCGGAAGTGACGTACCTCTGGCTTCCGGTTGGATCATGGGTCCATCTGTAAACGGCCCCGGTCAGATAATCCTGCTCGTCGCGGTTGAATGTGGTCCTCTTTTTGACTTCCAATTCTTTCCTCAGGTTAGCAATTTTGTCATTAATTTCTTTCAATGTCTTATTGATATTCATGTTACTGGCCGACTTTCTAAAGTCTGCTTCTACCGCTTTAATTTCAGTAGCTGGAGTGTCCATTGCCTTCTGCAAATATTCAACGGTAAGAACTATTATATCTAGGGAGCATTTATTCAAGATATGTTCAAACTTAGTACAGTACTCTTGATTACTGGATAACAATGTTGACCTGGTGTTCATTCTAAGACCCGTGGAATACGTTTAATTCTGTAATACTCAGCTAGAGTTGAGGCATGTAGCTGGTATGTCATATTTTGTCTAGCAATCTTCTCATAGTTACTGATGTTAGTTTCTGCTTGGGGAGTCCTTAAGAATTCACGAGAGACCCTTACTAAGGTAGTAATCCGGGCTGCTTCCATGCCTGTGTAGGCAAATACCTTTGCTCCCTGTGTTTCACTGGTTTATTGGATGTCCTCCATAATGGGTAAGTGCACGAATATAAGGCAGTCAGCAATAATTCCAAATCAAGCTAATATCCAGCATAAATATCCCAATGTGTGTGCACGCTGTGAGGGGTTAACTGCCACTACCCCAAGACAATATCAGAGTTGCAAAGACACAGCAGCACCACTTTTAATCTCCAAAGTTTTATTTTATTCCATTCACATGGGTAGCAAAAAGTAAAAACAGAACGACGTTTCGGGTCAAACACCCTTACTCATGTTCATGCAGTGTATACAAACATTACTGCCCTTAAATACCTACAGACAGGTGAGACCACACCTCCTTAATTAACACTCTCAATACATTTCAATAGTACACCTTCATATATACTGACCCCTAGTGGTCTACACCTTTATTATTCTATTCTTAATATATAAAACTTTTTTACTTAAATAAAAACAAAAACACTGTGAACACAGATATGAAATGCAGCAGTTCTAATTTACAGATTTAGTCAATGACAATGTGCCAATTCTCACATAACAATATATCAATTGTCCCAGAGATAAGCCTTCATATAAATACACTCAGATCAAGTTTCCCAATGCAATTAACCCATTTGTTTGCAATAGCAGTGAGGATACTAGGTTTTCAGGTACTGGTAATTTTGTAGATTAGATTTAGCTATACCTGTTTCGCAATAACTAACAGATATCAGGCTACTTAATACAACCTATGTACTGTGAACCTATAAGAATATGATTGTATCATATAAATATCAGTCTATAAATATCTACCGGCTTCTATCGACACCTCAAAAGTGCACTGTGGTCTATTGTTTAAGAAAATGAGTAACTCACGATAATTAGGTAAAATTAATAGGTTTAAAGACAAGTCCAAAAAGTCTCTAACTTCCAATTCCAAATAAGAGGTTAAGACACGGAGCTCCTTGCAGATGCGTGATGCGACCTCACAGTTCAGCAGCTAACTCCGCCCCCAGCATGCAGCATTACATAACAATTCATTATTTTATTTATTATTTTTAAAGCGTATGATCATATCAATATTTTTTGAGGGGGCACAGCATTCCATTTGCGTGGGCATTGCCCTCAATGCCCCCCCTTGGAGTCAACCCTGAAAGAAAGTAAGCCTATATCTGCAACCCCTTATTAAGCTAATCAGATACAAGATTGAGGCATTAATAATAAAAAAATACATTTATTAGGGCACACAAAAATAAGACCAGACAGAGTATATATCAGGGATTCCTGAAATGATATGAAACTGATAAAAGCACCCTTAAACCTCAGCAGTCCTGAACAAGCTTAGATCTGTTGCTGTATCCTAAATTAGCCACCTCAAGGTAAAGACGAATATGGCTTTAAGTCCTCCTCACCGGACCGCCAGTAAACTATACAGGGACTCACCAGCTCTAACTTGGAATTCTTCCAGCAGTTGCAATCACATACCCACTTCAACCAGAGACGGTTCTTGCAGACAGCCCTCTCCTGTGTATCGTTCTCCACCGGTTACGTTACTGGCTGGGTTACTCTGCCTTTTCCAAGACCGGTGTCCCCTATAGTGCTCAAGCTTGCTTCAAAAGGTTGGCTGTTGTTGCTTCTCAGGTATTAATTCTGAAGTTAAAACTGTCAAAGCAGTAAGAGGATTAACTGCTCTGCATAGACTTATACAATCACGCTATTCAAAATTCATAGCGTTTCCATCCAGCACTTGCTACACGTTTCACCCCACAGCTGATTGCTAACAGGGCTTCATCAGGCATGACAAGAATTCCAAGTTAGAGCTGGTGAGTCCCTGTATACTTTACTGGCGGTCCGGTGAGCCATATATCTTTACCTTGAGGTGGCTAATTTAGCAGGTAGAAGAAGGGTTCATAACTCCCTGTTCTGCAATAAGGATCTGTTACAAACTGTCTTTGAGCTAATAATTTTGAGCAGACTGTTTGTTATTTTGTGCTTTACTGCACATACATTTGGATATAGCAACAGATCTAAGCTTGTTCAGGACTGCTGAGGTTTAAGGGCGCTCTTACCAGTTTCATATCATTTCAGGGATCCCTGATATAGGCTCCGCCTGGTCTTGTTTTTGTGCGCCCTAATAAATGTATTTTTTTATTATTAATCACTTAGTGTATCTCTCATTGTGTTATACCAGTGTAGGATAGGTGCCTCAATCTTGTATAAAATATATAAAAATTAAAGTGCCCCTCTTTTTATGAATAATTATAGATAGTAGTATTGTATTCAATAACCAAAGTTTACAATCACTTTAAGGGGCTTAAAATTCAAAATAAAAGTCTTATGGTCCAGATAGCGCATGCAATTTTAAGAGACTTTTCAGCTTACTTTTATTATCAAATTTACTTTGTTCTTATGGTATCCTTGATGAAAAACATGCCTAAGTAGGCTACGGAGGAGCAATGCTGGGAGCTAGCTGGTGATTGGTGGTTATGGATGTATGAATATCAGGTGGTTGTTATATGACTCTCTAGATATCAGATGATTGATAAATGACTATAGCTACCATACAGTTGTCACATGACCCATTCAATATCAAATGGTGTCACATGACCCTCTAAATATCAGATGGTTGAAAAATGACTGTAGATATCATACGGTTGTCACATGACCCATTCAATAACAGATAGTTGTCCCATGACCCTTTAAATATCAGTTGGTTGATGTTAAAGTGCCAGTTACTCGTCACACTAGATATGTAGATTTTTGCCATTATTATGGTTCTTTCTTCCAGGAATTTTTATTTGTGTATAGCCAGTTCTACAGATAAATATTGTGAAGACATAAGAAAGTCAATAAAATAAGTTGTTTGGAAATGTATATTGATCAAATGGTTAATAAATATTCAAACAAAATGTAAAGAAATATATATACAATATAACATATTGCATTTTTTGGGTAGTAACAATTGTCAATGCAATAATTAAGGGCAGAAGCAGCTGTCTGCTTGTTAATATAAGGAAATATATTTTAATGATTATTATTTTGTTTATTTTTAAAAAACCTTATAGGTCAATTACTAAAAAAAAGCAGCCTTTTACAAAAGTTGTCTATGGTTGTATATTTCTTTAAGGAATTAATGCTTAACGGGTCATGAAACCTAAACATTTTCTTTCAAGATTAAGATAGAGAGTAGAATTTTGCTTCATTCTCTTGGTATCCTTTTTTTGAAAGAACAGCAATGCACTACTGGGAGCTAGTTGGAGACATTGGTAAGCCAATGATATGAGGTATATACTGTATGTCCCTTTTACCCCAAAGATTAGATACAAACTTGCCCACAATACCGGAGGACTTTTAACTTGTTTGCTATCACTTAATTTAAACAGAAATAGGGCCTCTTTTTTTATAGCAGACATAAATGGCTTTGCCATTGCTTTTTGGTGACGAGAAGGCCGCTTATTGCAGCTGTGCACCACTCTTCTCAAATTCCCTGCAGTGAAGGGTTTAATGTAGGAATTACCCTCCCACACAACACCTCCCTGATCCGTCTCAAACAGCTCTCTCTTCCCCTCCCCACACTCATCCCCACCATCTTTGCTATTGGCAGACATTCTTCCAGTATGCAGTTTAGGCCTTTTTTATTTATTATTATTATTATTATTATTATTATTATTATTAATAAAAAAAATTATTCCTCCAGTGTACTGATCCCTCCTCCACTCCCCCACCTTCTTTATCCCTCCCCAACAGTTTCCTAACCCTTCCCCCTCCCACTAGTTGCGGCCATCTTTGGTTCTGGCAGACATTAAAATGCCTTTTTTTTCTGTTGCGTAGACACCCACCCATTTCACTTTTTCTGTTGTGCAGTGCCTCATCCCTCCCTCTGTCCCTTTAAACTATTGTTACTGTAGCGTAGGGAAGTCCACTCCCTCCCACCTCCAATGCTGTGCTTCCCACCTGCCTCCCACCTTCTCTCCCACACCTCCCGCCGGCAACAATGAAGATCGTTACAGGTTGTGTCACTGTCTGTAACCATCTGTTAATCAATCTCCGTTACCATATGAAGGCAGATGTTGGAAGCTTTTGGTTTTCACTTGACAACAATGGGCTATGTACCGCATGACGTAGATCTACGTTTGAATCGGTTAAGGAGTTAAATCATACTGGCATGTTACTAACAAAATCCTTAGCTGTTGTAAATGTGCTGTGTGTTGAGAAATTTAGTAACAAATATTTTTTTTTCCCCTCGCTACTTAGATTCAGAAACATGCAATTTATGGCTTATATTTGACTTATTTGTAGGTGGCAATCTGGGCTTGGTACACAGTACACAAGACTAGCCACTGTTATTTTGATAACAAAGCTTGCACTGTTTTGCAGTATCTTATCTTATCACTGCGTCTGAGGCCAGTTAGAAAAAAAATATGAAGCAGGGTTAGGCTAGTGAAGAATGCAGTGTGCACTTCCAATTCTCAGAAGTAGAACACCTACCATTTCAGAGTTGAATTAAAAGAAAAAGGGCAGAATTATGTAATATACTGCAAAGCTGGTTTACTAGACATCATTAAATATAAATATATTACAAGTTTAAAGTGACACATATCCCTTTAACACAGAATACACATTGACACCCATATCACTATAGAACTGTACAATATATTACATAAGAACAATCTATATTTACATGTTTCTTTAAATCGCCAGCTTAATTGAGTTACAGTTCCAAGTGCCATGATAAAGCATTTTATAAATGACACATTCCTGGCACCCGCAAACAGAGATTTCAGTAGAAACCGTCTGATTTCACATGATCAAGTCAAACTTGCATTGCATAACATTTGCATGCTCTGTTAACATTGTAGGTGCTTAAGGAGCCTACAGTATATGACTTTATGATTCAATGCAGAATTCTGAACTACAGAAGGAGCTAATGGGCTGTGCCTAATTTGGGAGAATTACACAAGCTACTGTAGATTGTGAATGAATAGATACGAGAATGGAGGGCACTGGCATTTATATCATATCTACATCTGTCTCTCTTAACATCTCTTGCCAGGTGACCCTTCTGATGCCAGAAGCGGCTTCCAAAACCTGTGATTTACAAGGCAAAAGCAGTGTCATTGTTCTGGGAGGCAATATGAATTTGCCTGATTGAAATCTCACTGCCATCTGTTTGTGATATCATGGGTTGATTGGATATCATTTGGTTTGAGTATGCTATTCACAGACCCTTAAAAACGTGGGAGTTTTGTTTGTATAATATCAGTTCTTCAGAAATCCTCCTACGAATAGACCTTTAACCCCTTCAAGACACAGAAATACCCCATATGTTGTTTGTCCTTAAGGGGTTTCCATGCCTCATCCCAGGGGGCATACGGCAATAACATGGTCTCATCACTGTCAGAGAGAGAGTTAAATCGACAGCAAAGTCAAAATTAAACTAATGACTCAGAGCATACAATTTTATTTAAAAAAAATATTTTTATTTTCTTCTTAAATGGGAAGAGTCAACAGCTGCATTCATTACTTTTGGGAATTCAGAACCTGGCCACCAGGAGGAGGCAAAGACACCCCAGCCAAAGGCTTCAAATACCTCCCCCACTTCCCTCATCCCCCAGTCATTCTTTGCCTTTCGTCACAGGAGGTTGGCAGAGAAGTGTCAGAAGTTTGAAGATAGTCTCTTATGGAGGGCAGTACTCTTCGAAATGGGACTGAAGTTTTAAGTAATCCTGTCAGCCTCTCAGTGACAGCATGGATGAAGGTTAGAGTCCAGAGATGCAGGGAGAGTCTTTCCCGACTCATATTAACAGCTCCTTGGCAATCAGCGTTGATGAGTTTCGCTGCCTGCCTTTATTCACTCAAGTCCATGTCAGAAGCGAAGCTACTATCTGTCACACTTGAAGGGCCGTGTTCCTGTTCCACGGCGCTGATTCCGGTAAGATTGTTTCATTTTATTTCGATATGTGAATGTAATATTAACGAAAGAAGGTAGGGTCCCCGTGGGACTCCTTTTATCTTAAAAAAAAAGAATCATGGGTTAATATCTCCTGAGGGGGGTTATTGAACAGGGGGGACTTTAATCATGTTTGTTATGTGGTTCTGTCTGCTAATGTGTAGTAATACTTAGGCTCATGGCTTTCGGAAAACATAACGGCCTTATCATCAGTTGGTGCGATCTCTTTAGATTTACGCATTTTTTGTGTGACTTGCATGGTGCACCTCGTGACCGGGTGCGGTTACGTTGTTTTCCACTTCCGAATTCTGACTGTGTGAGAGAGTCTGCTCGTTAGTTTTTTGGTTCACAGGAGGTGGTGAGTGCCTCAGCCATTGGGGGTGTAAAAAGGGTGCCGGTTAGTGTTTGTCATTTTTGTAATCCCAAAGTTATTAAGTATTCTGATTGTGATGAATATGAAATGGCCCAGGTTATCCATGCCCATCAGTAATGTTCTGATTGCCTTTCTAGAGTACTCTCTTCTCCAGAATCAGGGAACTTAGAGTGCGTTGAGCCATCCACCCTGAAGGACTCCATGTCCTGTGAGGCGCATGCCCCAGAACCTTCCTTTGCTACACAAGCAGGTGTCCATCCCTATGGCCTTTACTCCTCCGGAAGGTGGCTTGTCTCCTCCAGAGGTTAGGGCACGGTTCTGCATGGCCATATCTATGGCGCTGGCTTATTTATATCTCCCAAGTGAAATATTTTTAAGGTATTGTCTGTGTTTTATCAACCAGGGCCCATCGGGCGTGGGATTGCCTGATTCAGTTTGGCCTTCTGGGGAACCTCGGGGCCGGGGTCGCCTATCGATCTGACGAGGGATGATTTTGCCTTCCGTTATAGGCTGGCACGTCTTCGTGTCCTACTAAGACATGTTTTGGCAGTGTTGGAGGATTCTAGTCCTAGTGGGCCGAGGGATCCTCGGCCTTAGATGCCAGATGGCAAACTGGGTTAGACGTTTGGGGATGAAGCTAATCTCCTTGACCTCTCAGTTTTTTCCTTCTTTTAGGTATCGGTTCCAGTTCTGAGCTTGGGTGAATGGGGCCTCTGATCAGCTTGTCCTGTTGGCGTACCCTTTCTCCTTGGGCGTTCACCCGTGGGTGCTGCCTTACTTTTATTTTTGATCCGGATAGGATGTATTTGATTTGTTTTAATAAGCTCATGTTTGATATAATTTCCATTTTGGGAACGTTCTTTCTCTGGAACTGATACTTGCAATTTTGTCGTCGCGTGGGCACTTCCTCGGAAGTTGTGCACTTTTGATTAAGAACAAAGTTATGTTTCTATTTCATATTATCGAAACTTCAGGTCGATTTTTATTGGACCTTTCTGGACAGTTCTGGAGTGTTAGATACAGACCTTGGCCTTTCTGGGGTCAAGAAAATGTCCATTTATATACTCCAGCATGTAAATCAGGTGGTTAAGCCTGTCTACTAAGGATTACCTTATGATCCAATGTGGTTGCCATTTTCTTAGACCAGTCAGGAGTTTTTTAGACTCTTGGTTTGAAGCTGTTGCTGGTACTCTATGTCT